>NW_007247782.1:62799-76882 GCF_000164805.1 Carlito syrichta | reverse complement strand
TGAGTTTGAGTCTTACTCTTGTTGCCCAGACTGGAGAGTACAGCGGTATGCCCACAGCCACTGCAGCCTCAACATGCTGGGCTTAGGCGATCCCTCTGCCTCAGCCTTCCAAGTAGCTGGAACTACAGATTCACACCACCATGCTTGGCTAGTTTCTGTGATTTATTGTAGAGATGAGATCTCACCAAGTTGCCGAACCTAGTCTCAAACTCCTGGGCTCTGGCAATCCTCATACCTTGGTCGTCCAAAGTGCTGGGATTGCAGGCTGAGCCACTGCGCACAACCAAGTGGAATAATTTAATAAGAAAATCACAGAAAGGATCAATGGACAGAGAGGCATATCATGGAAAACTCTGACCAAATAAATGGCAAGAATATAATATTTGGGATGAAAAGTAACACTTTAAAAAGAAAATAATATTGGCTGAAAGTGGCAAGATCTATGTTTGGATTATAATTTCTTCTGGTTTCAGAAAAAAGATATTAGTATATCTATAATTTTGAAAGAAAAAAGTGTAACCTTAGAATTGTATGAGCAATTATGCAAAATGAGTTCCAGAGACCTGCTGTACAGCATCTAAATAAATGAAGATATGCAATTTATAGATAATAACCACTTAAAAATCTATCAAAAAAGTAGATCTCATGTTAGATGTTCTTACCAAATACAACTTTAAAAAGTAAGAAACAATAAAAAATTAAGTTTAGCTTCTTTAATTTATTGCCCTGAATCCATGTGCACTAAGCCCTACACTAGGTGCAAGGTATACAAAGATGATCAAGATTAAATTGTTTTTCACAAAGAGCTCAGCAAAAATAGCACAGTAGCAAATAACAATACATTATAACAAGGGCTATAATAGAGGCATAATTACAATTTAAATGAGGTGCATTTTTGGGAATAATTGGTTCTGGTTAGTAGAAGAATTAGGAGGCAAAGGAGCTAAGGAAGTTATAAAAAAAATCACCTTTAAAAATCAGTAGAAATTTTCTCGATGGAAATGGGGAGTGGATAAATGGGGGAGGAATAGAAGACAGACTAGTAGGTGCAAGGAAGAGCATAAAGAAAGGCAAAACTGAATAAAATGCTTTGAATTTGAGAACCATGAATTGGCTAAATAATTGGGTATGCAAGTTGAGAGAGATGAAACTAGGAATGCTGTCTGGAGATGGACATTGTATGCTGTGCTAATTAATTGTGTTGTTTATTCTGAGCTATCTGGAATAAAACAAAACTTAGAGAATGTGTAGAAGCTATTTACCTGTAAATGCTGTGTTTTACAAAATGCAGTTTTCATTCGATTTTTCAAAATCTTTAAGCCTTGTGCTACCACCAGGAAGTCATGTAACAGGTTTTATCTTTTCTTCTTTTTGACTAGAGATTTTCAGTTAACATTTAAATTATTTTTGTTTAATGATAGTACCTAGAATATATTTCTTACAGGAAGATAAAGGCTATTTGCAGTATATTTTATATTTTGACTTAAAGGAACAAATAAAAAAAAATTCCACAATCAGGATCACTAGAAAACCCTGTGTCAAAGAAGTAATTAATCGTGGACTTGATATCAATTCTCTGCATCCTATGACAGATTAAGCAAATAATATTTTTCAAAATGAGTATATAAGTATCCATTGACCATTCTGATATCGGTTATACAGCTACTCACTTTCTCTCACTGGCCTACCAGGCTTCAGCATTCAAATGACACCAGCGATTGTAAAAATACATAAATAATTTTAAAAATCCCATTACTTTTTGAAATATATTTTAAAAGTATACTAGTACTATAAATAGAAACATTGTGCTAACATATTTATTTTTAATTTTATATAGAAGACTTTATTTATATTATTTATATTACTTTGAAAAATGGTGAGTAGTTTGAAATCCTATTGATCTATGCATTTAAAAGTTTGTTACCCATTTTGAAGTCTTTATTAACATCTAGAGATGAACTTCATTTCTTTTATCTTCCTGGAACACTCCATGCAAATGACAGTGAGCAGTCTGCTAGCCAGGTCCCATCCCACACCTACACTCCGTTAAATTTTTTTTTCTGCCACATGAGGCTAGAATTACTGAAATACAACTCTTCCCTGTGCATAGAAAATTCTTTTGAAGTGTATCATGACATCAAATTCAATGTCATTTTCAAGCAGATTATGGTACCTTCGGGGTGCCAATATTGATAAACAAGCCACTCTTTCTGAGATGATAAATTTTCTACTTAAAAAATAACAGGCAACCAGTGTGCATATTTGGACACAATGAACACCTACCTTTCTATATTGAACTTTCAAAAGTCTCCACAGGATCTCTTGCTTCATGGGCTCTGCACTAGCAGGCCCATTTCCCCCCACTGTGGCAAGCATATGTCTCCAATACTCTTGTACAGTTTATGGCTTTGTCAGGCATCAATTGCAACAAATGTCGGCTTTTCTGTATTTGATTATACCTTTTGTTCATGCTTTTCCTCAAAGTCTTTAAGTCAGAGGTTCTCAAGGACTAATACAGAAAAGGGCAAGAAGGAAGATAGATATGCACGTTGCTCATGTTCTTAGACCCTGTCTAGGACATCAACATATGGCTCACAGGATCAGGCATCACTGGATTTTCTATCCTTTGAACCTATTCCAAATATATTTGGAATAAAATATCCCTCTAAATTGGTTACTTAATATAAACACATTACTAGCTTTACTTTTCTTAGCCAACAGCTATTAAGATTTTTCTTTACCTCTGCGCCAGCTATGCATAGAATAATAAGGGTACATGAAGAAATTCTTGAGATTTTCACTGTAGCATCCTATCGAATCTTTATGAAACATTGGTGCAAAGTGGCTAAATATTCTACTTTGACAACAATAAAATTTGTGCTACTGTTGGTTGCACAGTATTATTTATTTGTTTAAATCATATGCTCTTCTGGCAGATTAATGTTGATATATCCACTCTATTTAAACCTTGATCCCTAGAAAACAAAACCTGAGACAAGATTACTGCTCATCTTTGTTTGAGAAGGTACAGTCCCAGGCAACAAGAATGAGGAAAAATGGAGGTAGGGCAGTTAAGGATGGAAAGCAATGCAAACTCATTTTAGCAAACTCACCAACAGCTGCAAATCGACGTAGCTAGTTGTTCAGCACTTTCTCACTCTGCAGCATAGAACATATATCAGCAACATACAAAAGTCAATGAGAGGGAAGAAGCAGCAAATTTATTTGCCCAACTGCCTAGATTTCTTTCTGAATGATCAACGTTTCTCTACTGAGAAAAAATTCTCTTTCACTTCTAATATGTGTTCTGTCCCTTCGTTAGTTACTTAGGAAGTCAGACCACATGCTTTATAGTGTGTGACTCATTTAGTTTGGAAGTGATGGAAAAAGGAAAGAAGTAAGGTTATGTGACATACTGTTCTGATTGTATAGAGATAGCAAACAAGGGCCTAGCCTGTCTGGACAAACATCCAGTATGCCGCAGGCAGCAAAACCACATGAACTCAAGCTGTGCTCAGTGGCAGCCAAGGCAGAGTGTGTGGCTCAGGATCTAAGAAATAATAGCCCTGAGAGAAGGAAAGGAGACATATGAAATATGTTCCATATTCAACAAACTCCACATTTACGGCATTGCTCCTCTTTGATCTTTTAATGATGTCCATTAAGAAGGAGGTGACTATTAACATGATTATCAAAACATATAACACCTTATATTGAAAATTGAAATTAATAATTTGTATTCATTAGGCATCAATTAATATATAATAATAAACTTTATATAGGTGTTAAGTCTGTCAAAACCAGAACTAAATTAGCCAATATTATCTGTTGCAGGTCTATTATCTTCTAGAAATTGACCTGATTTCTGTGGATACAAAATTGATTAAGACTAAAATCTCACAATGAAGAGCTTCACAGTCCAGTAGGAGATACACAAAAGTATAGAAAAAGAATACAATCTTGTTAAATGCTAAGTGGAAGTAACCTCAGAGTATTATTGGAGTATAGAAAGTAGAAAGTCAAAAAGACTTGGGTAGCACAAATTTCTTTAAGGATAATTTAGTTAATTCAGTCTCAAAGGAAAAGAAAAGATTTAAGCAGGTGGATAAAGTAGACAAACTCATTATGAAAATGACAAAAGATTGTTCAAATAATTGAACGAATGAGAGTGAAAGTTGTATCATGGATCAGCAAGATATTTTATATGAGAAAGTGATAAGAATTAAGGTTGAAAACATCTGAGGGAGGCTTGTGTGCTTAGCTTAGGAATTTCAGCTTAGTCACCAAGGCAATGGGGAGTACTGAAAATTAAGTAGATCCGTGATGGTACCAACAGGTTGTGAGTTTTGGACTATCACTATAGTTGGATAGTGAAATTGATTGGAAGTATCCAGATTGAGGGCAGAGACTAGTTGGATTGTGTTGTGTGGAAATAAACAAAAACAATCAAATGAGAGCAAACAACAGCTATTTAGTCAGAGTTTACCACAACAGGGAGTCAGCAACTTCACTGGTGTTTTGACAGAGACTCAAAAGGCGGGCAGAGGAGTAGAAGAGCTTTAGAGTAGGGGAAAAAAAGGCTCATGTATCTAGAAATGGAGTACCCCACACAAGTGGTAGGGGGTACATATTTGACTTTCCCTGGTGCACCCTAAATTGAAATTGAAGAAGAAATTAGGGAAGCTATCAGTTATTCATAAAGTCCTTACCCTTGGGGTCACCTGCTACAGGATCTATTGCTTAGCTTCCTGGCTTGATACCAGAGAAGGCAGTATGACTTCCTACAACTCTGATCACAGTAGGCTGGCAGTTGTTGATACAGGTTATGGGTTGGAGTTATATATTTATATGAAGACTGGCCATTGTGCGTTTGTATATTGAGTCTCTCAGTTGGTATCGTCCTATTCACAGTGACAGTAAGGATGAAATTAGACATTTCAAAAGAAGTAGTAGAGTTTTGGTAATAAATCACACATAAGGAAAAAGATACACAGACTTGAATTTGGAGCAAGAGTATACTTGGTGCAGCCGTAATCAGAGCAAGAGGATATTTGATTGCTTGGTTGTAGTACAGGAAAGATAATATGATAAATTCCATTAGGGACACATTAAGTTTCAAATGTCACTGGTATCTAAGTACGTAAGTTTTATATTATAGGTATAGTGTCTCTAACAACTTAAGCAGTGCCAGGAAAATCAGAGTGTCCTCAAAACTTTTATTAACTATATACATTAAATATATTGATCTAGCACTCAGGAGAAAAAAAAAAGACTGGGCCATTATTGATGTTACAAGTCATGGCCATGAATGAAATTGCATCGGTTAAATATCTAGGGTCAAAATGAAGGCCAGAGGGTCAATCCCTGGGAGAAACCTAATATGTGAAGGGTATAAAAGTGGAAACTAAAAAGATTAATGATGAGTGATAGTGCAAGTAATATTTCATGAAAATATCAATTATTTTGAGCACAGGGTCTTAACATTTCATTAGGGTATTTGTTAAAATCAGTTGTGATGGTTTCTTTTCAAAATGTACAGGTCGATCTTCCCTTCCTGATCTTCTTGATTCTGCTATCTCTTGAAGCTACGGTTACTACATATTAAAGATTTTTCACAAATTGGTTCCAAGGTATTCTTCCAATATGCTCAAAGGAGGAGCGCATTTAAAGTTCAGTAATGTCAAAAACTTCACGAAAGACTTAAAAAAAAAAGCTTTGAAATGTGAAAATTTGGCAAGTAAATGGGGCATCTGGCAGGTAAATGGTAACTTTGTTGAAAGCGCTTGACAATTTCTAATACTATCAATCAAATATAGTAGTAACACACACAGAATTTATAAAGTTGTCACTCAGTATACAATGGTGATCAGTTCTGAGAAGTCTGCATGTACTCGAATCCACTTATACTCAAGTCCTGCAGTCAGCCCTGCAGATGCATATACCAAAGATCAGCCCTCCTTATATGCAGGCTTCACATCTCACATGTACTATATTTTCCATTATCCTTTGGTTGAAAAAAAAACGCATATAAGTGAACTCATACAGTACAAACCCATGTTATTCTAGGGTCAATTGATTACAACCAATTACTGTAATTTTTACCTTAAACAATCAAAAAAATTATCTAGTAACACAAATAGGAACTATCTGGTTTATTTGTGATTTGCCTGAAGAAAGAAATAAAATCTTAAAATATTAGTACCTTAGGGATTTAAGGACTATTCTGGGATGCTGAGAGATAACCTGTATTATCATCTCTAAATCTAAAGTGACTTTGGAAATAGTATATATGAGAAACAACTGCAATGCAATGTAAGGACAAAAGGACACATGGTCCCTGGCTGTGGGATCTCACTACCATGTGGATAAAACACATAGTAGTAAAATAATCTCATAAATAATTAACACAGTAAAATTGAAATGTATTAAGTGCTGAAACTAAAAGGTGCAAAGTACATGAGAACATTTAATAAGAAGAGTTGACCTTTTTAGAAAGGTGAGAAAACGGTTCTTGAGAAGGTGGGTTTGAGCTCACATCAAAAGGATGCATTAACCCAATGGAAGGGAAGAATGAGTCAGGGGAGGAATATGGGAGTGTGGAGAGGGGAATAGCAATTAAAACAGCCCAGATAGAGGGTACTACACATGTATTGCCCTGAGGTGAATGGGGACTTGAGGAAATGAAGAAAAGTGAAATAAAACACAAAGGACAAGGGGAATAAGGTATGTGGCAGTCAATGCATGGCAGCACCACAAAATTTTATCAATAAATTTGGTTCATTATTCTAAAAATAATGGAAATAAAATATCATATAGAGTTTTAAACACATAATCAAAATTGCATTTCAAAAGTATCACTCTGGATTTAGTAGAGGGAAAAAAGAAAACAAAAATGGGAGTGAGACAGTCCAACAGGAGGCTCCTGATATAGGCGTTGAAGCCTCAGGGCAAAACTCCCATACGAAATTCAGTCAGTTACAGGGATACCATCCTACATATAGACACATATAAATTATTTGGAGCAGAGAATCTTAATATTTCATGAGTGTGTGTATTAGACTCAACTGTATATTTTTCCAAGACATACATTTTCACCTTCCCTTCTTGACTTTCTTGATTTTGATATCCCATTAAGCTGGAGTGAGTCACTACAGACTGATGGTTTTTCCCAAGTGATTCCAATATACTTTTCTGGTATGCTCGCCACTGATAACCAATCACCTGATAATAGTAAAAAAAAATTTCTCAAAGATGGAATGTGGATGATTGTATTACATTCATTTAAAATATTTGATAAAAAAGAAGATTTCCAGCACCAACCCCAGACCTATGAAATCAAATTCTGTAGAATCAGTGTGTCTTGGAGTCTACATATTTAATAGACTTATTCCATGTGATTATTGTAGGTGTTAAAACTTGAGAGTGACCATTTGTATACCAAAAGCTGAATTGTACTCTATATCTTTAAAATAAAGTAAAAAATAAAATGAAAAAACAACTTGAGAATGTCCAGTGTTGATGGAAGAATGAATGCCATGTTCTAAAATACTTCATAGATATTGCTTTTCTAACACGATTTTGGTGAGTAATGTGACTTGCAGAAAGTTTGAGGTTATATTGTATAATGATAATCAGGAATGTAAGTACTATGTTTTATTGATTGGCAAGGGCTCCATGTACATTAGAAATCAAATAGCCAGATGGCAGAACTAACACAGGGTTTGTGATGTTTTTAAAAACTTTCATCAATACAGATGGTCATCCCAAGACTAGTCTGATTGTTCCCAGACAAATTTTTGTTTTTCATTTTTGCAACAAACTTATACAAAAATATTCTTATCAACATTACTGAGATTGGGATTAGAATTATAGCCTTACTAAATATGTAACTTAAGAGTTTTCACTATAAATGGATCCTGATTTTTAAAGTATGAACTTAAATATGTCAATGCAAATATAAAACATTTTTTATCTCATAATAAAACTGAAATAAAAGTAGAAGCATATGCCTCCAATGCTCATGTACAGTTTATGGCTTTGTCAGGTATCAATTGCAACAAATGTCTGCTTTTATGTATTTGATTATACCTTTTGTACATGCTTTTCCTCAAAGTCTTTAAGTCAGAGGTTCTCAAGGACTAATACAGAAAAGGGCAAGAAGGAAGTGAGATATGCACGTGGCTCATGTTCTCAGACTCTGTCTAGGACACCAACATATGGTTCACAGGATCAGGCATCCCCACACACTGCTGTACCACCACCCCCACCACCAACCACGCTTGCAAGTGGGCTTGAGGCCCTTAGTCTCATGCACTGTTCTGCTGACACAGCCACCGCTGCCACCTATGCTGCCACAGCTGCCCTGCCTAGGGTGGCCCTCAGCTCCCACCCCCTTGGAGCTCCAGGCTCCCTCGCTGGCTGCACTGCCCTGCCCCAACCCCTGCCACCCCATGCTATGCCAACCTGCAGTGCCCAGCTATCTTACACTTTGCCTCCCCTGGGTTGGCCTCTGGCTCAGTCCCTGACTGCGGTCAGACCTGAAGCCCTGAGACCAGGTAGAGACCTGCATTGCCCCACCCAGCTCTGCCCAGCCTCCAACCTAGGACCTAAGGTTAGTACATCAAACTGAGATAGACAGAAGTCCCTCTCTCATGCTGGATCAGACACAGGTCAGATCTGAGTGGCACACTTGACAGACAGTAAGCCAATTGAGTCCAGATCTGATCCACCTTCCTTCCACAGCAGGACTGGGGCAACTGACCCTAGCTGTGAGCACCCCTGCCAGCCTGCAATGAGAGCTAGAGATCAGAGCTGCAAGGACGTTGGACTTAAAGAATCGACCTCAAAGCATGCTTGGTTCCTTTGTTTTTATTTTTTTATTTGTATTCTTTGATTTATTCTTTTTTTTCTATTTTCTCTCTCTTCTTACTTTTACTGATAACATTTTCATACTTGTTTTGTTCTGTTATTTTATTGATTTTTTTTAGACTTCATGTTTGTTTTTTCTCTTACTCTTCTCTCTCTCCAGCTTCCTCTTCCCCCTCCTTCCCTGTTCCACTCTTTTTCTTTTTCTTATTTCATTTTGCTTTCAGAGAGCAAATCTACACCCCCACTGCATGAAAAGATTACAAGGCAGCGGGAAGTGTGTTCTAGGGTATCCATATACCTGTTGATGGATACTGGAATTTGCAGATAGATTTTGAATCACATCTTCCTCCTCAATTAAATCTCAAAACTGCAAAAAAGTATAGCCCCCAACCCACAGTCCAACTTCAGAAGTGAACAAAGTTAGAGGATTCACATAAGGAAGAAGAAGAGATTGAACAAACAGAAGTAAAAGCATCCCTTCCATCCATGTACAACACAATTAAAGAAGAAGGGGAACAAAGGGAAAAGTGGGGAGAAAAATAGATACAAATGAACAAAAACCAAAAGAATACAGAAGAATATAGGTCTCACACAGACATCTGGGAGGTCAGACACTGAGAAAACAGACTTAGGAAAACAAACAATGAAGATCCCCCAGAATGACTGGTCACATACTACAAACCCAGACATTAAGACATTAATAGAGAGAATAAAATAATTGAAAGGCAAGAGGAAAATAGGAAGGAGTTGATAACTGAGATAACAGCAGTAAAGAATACTGTGATTGAAATAAATAGTAAACTAATAAGCATGGAAAGCAGAATTAGTCAAGCAGAAGAAAGAATCTCAGAGGTTGAGGACCAAAATAGAGAACTAACCCAAACTGTCAAAAGCATAGAAAAGAAGGTTAAAAAGATAGAACAAAACCTAGAATGAGTGTTACTTCAAGAGACCAAACCTAAGAATAGTTGGACTTTCTGAGGCAAAAAGAGAGACAGAGACAACCCTAGAAAACACATTCCATGAAATTATTCAAGAAAACTTCCCTCATCTCATCAGTGATGGCAAAATTCAAACACAAGAGATCCAAAGAACCCCTGAAGACAACAAATGAGAAGACTGTCAGACACAAAATAATTCACCTAAACAAGGTAGATAAAAAAGAAAAAATACTAAAGGCCGCAAGAGTAAAAGGTCAGACTACCTAGCAGGAAAGACCAATTAGAATAGCAACAGATTTATCTATAGAAACACTTCAGAGTCAGACTCAGTGGCTCAACCTGTAATCCCGTGCTTTGGGAGCCTGAGGTGAGTGGATTGCCTGAGCCCACAGGTTCGAGACACACCTGGGCAACTTGGTGAGACCTCATTTCTACAATAAATCAAAAATTAGCCGAGTGTGGTAGTGCACGCCTGTAGTTCCAGCTACTTGGAAGTCTGAGGCAGAAGGATCACCAGAGCCCAGCAGGTCGAGGCTGTGGCGGCCGGGAGTGGCCACTGCACTCCAGTCTGGGTGACAGAGTGAGACTCTAACTCAAAAAAAAAAAAAAGAAACACTTCAGGCTAGGAGAGCTTGGAGCCCATCTTCAGTGTTCTCAAAGATTAAACTATTTCACCAAGAATAACCTACCCAGCTAAGCTATGCTTCATCAATGAGGGAGAATTAAAATCTTTCCTAAACATCCAATCCCTAAGAACTTATGCTGTCTCCAGACTACCTCTACAAGAAACACTTAAGAAAGTATAAACACATAAGTAAAGGAAAAAAGAATGACAACGTTCTTCACAAGAGTACGGATTGAAAACACACATGAATCAACCCAAAACCCAAAAGAAAGACAACAAACAAACAGGAGCATCAACAACTCTTCAAGAACCTCATGACAGTGATAAACTCTCACATTTCAATAATTAACCTGAATATGAATGGACTAAATGCACCACTGAAAAGACACAGAATGGCAAAATGGATAACATATCATCAGGCAACAATATATTGTCTCCAAGAGACTTATCTCACCAGAAAGGGCAATCACAGACTCAAAGTAGGAGGATGGGAAGCAAAATTTCAGATAAACTAAACACAAAAGAAAGCAGGAGCTGTGATCTTAATTTCAGACAGAATACCCTTTAAGCTATCAAAAATTAAAAAAAAATACAGAAGGTCACTACATAATGATAAAAGGTCCAATCCATCCACAAGAAATATCTATCTTGAGCATATATGCACCCAACATAGGAACACCAACTTTCATAAAACAGCTTCTAGGCAAACTTAAAAAAGATATTGACTCTAACACTATCATAACTGGAGACTTTAATACCCCACTCACAACCCTACACAGACCATCAAGCCAACAATCAGTAAGGAGATCTGGAACCTCAATCTGACTCTTGACCAAACGAACTTAATTGATACCTACAGAACACTCCACCCAACGACCATAGAATATACATTCTACTCATCACCACATGGAATGTACTCTAAGATCGACTACATCCTTGGTAATAAATAAAGCATAAACAATTTTCATAAGATTGAAATTTTGCCATGCACCTTCTCAGCCCACAGTGGAATAAAAATAAATATGAAAACCAACAAGGTTCCCCCAAAACCCAGAAGACATGGACACTAAACTGCATGATGCAAAGCAATTCCTAGGTCAACACGGAAATCAAAGTAGAGATAAAAAGATACCTGGAAACAAATGAAAATGAAGAAACATCTTAACAAAATCTCTGGGATATCATGAAAACAGTAGTAAGAGGGGAATTCATAATCTACAAATGCACATGAAGAAAATAGAATGATCACAAGTTAACAGTCTAACAAGTCACCTAAAGAAGCTGGAAAAGCAAGACCACTAAAACCCTAACTTCAGTAGAAGAATCCAGATAGCTAAAATAAAAGCCCAAATCCAGGACATAGAAGACAGAAAGATAATACAAAAAATCAACGAAACAAAAGACTGATTCTTTGAAAGGATAAAACAGATTGATGGTCCCCTAGCTAGACTGACCAAGAAAAAGAGAAAAAGAGCCCAAATAAACTATATCAGAAACAAAAAAAATGAAGTCACATCTGACCCTGAAGAAATACAAAAGATTATCAGAGACTACTATGCACACTTGCATGGAAACAACTTAAAGCCTAAAGGAAATGGATGATTTTCTGACATCACATAACCTCTCTAGGTTGAAACAAGCAGAAATTTAGACCCTAAATCGACAAATAACAATCCAGGAAATTGACTATGTCATAAGAAAACAACCTATCAAAAAAAACAAAACAAAACAAAAAACAAACCCTGGACCAGATGACTTTCCAGCAGAATTCTACAAAACATACAAGGATGAACAGATAACAAGCCTATTGATAGTATTCCAGGCAATTGAGAAAGATGGAACTCTCCCAAAATCATTTATGAAGCTAACATCACTTTGATACCCAAGCCAGGTAAAGACCCAACAAAGAAAGAGAACTACAGTCCAATATATTTGATGAACATAGATGCTAAAATTCTCAACAAAATTCAAGCAAACCAGATTCAATAATACACCTCACAAATCATCCATCATGACCAAGTAGGCTTCATCCCTGGGATGTAAGACTGATTCAACATTCGTAAGACCATAAACGTAATTAAATACATCAACAGACGTAAAAACAAAAACCACATCATAATATCATTAGATGCAGAAAAAGCTTTTGATAAAAACCCTCGGACATGAGAAATCCAAAGCCAGCATATTGCTAAACAGACATCACATAACCTGGAACCATTCCCCCCCAAAACTGGAACAATACAGGGATGCCCACTCTCACCCGTTCTGTTCAACATAGTTTTGGATGTCCTAGCTAGAATGATCAGAGAAGAGAAGGCAATCAAGAGTATCCAAATAGGAAAAGAGGAAGTCAAGTTATCTTGCTTTGCAGACATGATTCTATATCCCGAAAATCCAAGAGAATGTGTCAAAAACCCCCTTGCACTGATAAAGGACTTTGGCATAGTCTCAGGGTATAAAATAAATGTGCAAGAGACAATCACATTTCTATACACCAATAATAAACAAATAGAAACCCAAATAAAAAGCACAATTCCATTCATAATAGACACAAAAAATGAAATACCTTGGCATCTTTCTAACCAGAGATGCGAACAACCTTTACAATGAAAACTAAAAAAACACTGCTCAAAGAAATCAAAGATGACACAAACAAGTGGAAAAGTATTACGTGCTCATGGATTGGAAGAATCAACATTGTTAAGATGTCCATTCTACCAAAGACAATCTACAGATTTAATGCAATACCCATCAAATTACCAGCGACATTCTTCTCAACCTAGGAAAAACAATACAGGAATTCATATGGAAATATAAACACAAAACAGGAGCTATCGCATTCTCAGACTTTAAACTTTATTATAAAGCTACAATAATCAAAACAGTCTGGTATTGGTACAAGAACAGGCATATAGAGCAATGGAATAGAATTGAGATTTCAGAAGAAACTCAATTTCTCAACCAACTCATCTTCAACAAAACCTCCACCACCAACCACTGGGGAGACGAGAACCTATTCAATAAATGGTGCTGGGGAAACTGGCTGACCACATGCAGAAGATTGAAAGAGGACCCCGGCCGGGCTCAGTGGCACAGCCTGTAATCCCAGCACTTTGGGAGGCCAAGGTGAGTGGATTGCCTGAACCCGCGGGTTCGAGACATGCCTGGGCAACCTGGCAAGACCTCATCTCTACGATAAATTAAAAAAAATAGCCGGGCATGGTAGTGCACGCATGTAGTTCCAGCTACTTGGAAGGTTGAGGTGGAAGGATCGCCGGAGCCCAGCAGGTCGAGGTTATGATGGCCAGGAGCGGCCACTGAACTCCAATCTGAGTGACAGAGTGAGACTCCAACTCAAAAAAAAAAAAAAGAAAGAGGACCCCTACTTATCTCCATACACAAAAATTAACTCTAAATGAATCAGAGACCTAAATGTAAAACCTCAAACTATAAGAACCTTAGAAAATGCAGGAGACACTCTTATGGAATTTAGAACTAGCAACCAATTCCTCATCAAAACTTGAAGTGCCAGTCGGGCTCGGTGGCTCAGCCTGTATTCCCGCGCCTTTGGGAGGCTGAGGTGAGCAGATTGCCTGAGCCCGCTGGTTCGAGACCTGCCTGGGAAGCTAGACCTCATCTCTACAATAAA
>NW_007247782.1:0-62653 GCF_000164805.1 Carlito syrichta | reverse complement strand
CAGTGCCCATGACATAAGAGATAAGATAGACAAGTGGGACCTCATCAAACTGACAAGCTTTTGCAAAGCCAAAGAAACCATCAAGAGAGCAGGGAGACAGCCCACAGACTGGGAAAAAATATTTGCCAACTTCAGTCTGACAAAGGCCTAACACCTAGGATCTACAAGGAACTCAAACGTGATGAAATGAAAAAAAAAATTAAAAAATAAAAAACAGCCTCATTACAAAGTGGGCATAAGATATGAATAGACAGTTCTCAAAAGAACATATACTAGTAACCAACCAATACATGGAAAAATGTTCAGTCTCACTAGTCATCAAGGAGATGCAAATTAAAACTACACTGAGATACCACCTAACTCCCGTCAGAATCCCTCCATCAATAACTAAAAAAAATAACAGATGCTGGAGAGGATGTGGCGAAAAGGGAACACTTCTACGCTGTTGGTGGGAGTGTAAGCTAGTACAACCTCTGTGGAAAACAGTGTAGTGATTCCTAAAAGCTCTAAAATTCATCCTTCCATTAACCCCGCAATCCCCCTACTTGGAATATACCCGGAAGAACTAAAAAACTTTGTAAAAAAGATACCTGCACACATATGTTTATCTCAGCATTATTCACAATAGTAAGAACATGGAACCAACCGTGCTGCCCATCATAAGAGTACTGCATAGGAAAAATATGATACATATACATAATGGAATATTATGCAGTGATAAAGAAGAACGAAATCATGAACTTTGCAGAAATCTGGATAGAATTAAAGTCTGTAATACTGAGTGATCTTTCACAGAAACAAAGAACTGAGTATCACATGTTCTCATTCCTAAGTGGACCTTGAACAACTACTGCAATACTATAAGGAAAGGATTGACAGTAACGGGAAACTGTGTGGGGGGAGGGGTGGTGGGGAGGTGGGATTGACAGTTGGAAATCTGCCTGGGGAAGGGGGAGCACATCTCATCAGTAAGGGTACCTGCACAATGAATATTTGTATACCTACCCTTGAATAGTACCCCACAATTTTAAAATAAAAAAATTTAAAAAATCTCAGTCTCTACAAGTTTTATTAATATTTTCACCAGTAATTTTATAATTATAAAATTATAATTTTACAATCATAAAGCTCACCTATTTTATATTAAATTGATACAAATGTTTCTTTTTAAATTCTTATTAAAATTAATTAAAATAATAAAATAAGGATTGAGATAATTATATGGGGCTTTCCAAAATATTGAATAATACTCTTCTTTCGAGGACATTTGTTCCTATGAGCAGATCTTTAGTTGATTATTAATGGAACTTGCTATTTGGCTGAAAGAAAATGTATACAAATCATTTTGGAATGATAAACTCAAGTTCTGGAACTTAGGGAGACAAACTATAGAGAAAGAGAAGTCAGTAACAAAGAGAAGTTTAAGAAGTTGAGGGAAATTACTGAGCTATTCTTTCAGTAGTTTTTATCAAAAGGAATTTAAAAAATCCTGTGGAAATATTTGGTAGGTAATAGGAAGTAATTGAAAGTCTACAAGCTGATGTATTCCTCTAGGAAAAGTAATATGTAGTAACAATGTGAAAGACATAATATATTGTACTATTCAACAAAGCCAATGGGAAATTGTATTGAGTACATTGGCCTATGCTTAAATCACAAAATCGATGAAGATTTGCCTCTGTATGGGAAGGCCTTCAGAAGATAAATTTCAGGGTACCAATACTAAATAATCATTTTTTATCTACTGTATTGTAAAAAGAAAACAAATTTGCACATAGTACAGAAAACATCGTTCTTTCAATACTGAATGCCTACTTGGAATATTTAGAATTCATCATCGTGGACAAACATTTGTTAAATATCTACTGTGTATGTAACACTGTGCTAGCTTCCTTAATATGTGCCTTTATTTTTTGGTTTTCACATGGTAATTTGCACTTTACAAATATAAACCCCAAAGTTATAATTGAGTGATAATCTTTTTAACTCTTCTTTTAGGTTACATTTTTTTCTTTCTTACTTTCTATAATGTTTAAATACATGATTACATAATTCGTTTTTTCTTGCATAAAATGGGTTTGTCCTGAAGTTTAAATTTTGTGTTACTCATGCTGTTAGATAATCTTCAAAATGCAATATGCATTCCCAGATAAAAGATAAGAAAGCGAACCTTTTGCAGTCACTCTAAAAAAAATCCAAGAGTTCATTTTGTGAGTACAGTTCAATCACAAGGCAGTGTTGAATGAATTAAGATACAGTTCAAGATTACTGTGTTAAGTGCTTATTTCAAACATGCATTTAGTATCAGCCCTAAATGCTATTATAATATCTTACTGTGCAATGCTGAGATTTGTACACATTCAATTATTTGGAGGATACAAAAAAATTCTACCAACATATTATGGAAAAGATTAAGGAATACATGGACACAAAATTAGTTGAGATCTAAGACACTGAGATTACTGCTGAGATCTAAGACAATGAGAAAGAAAATAAAAGATAGAACTTGGCCACTGAGTCCATTTCTCCTCTTAACAGTGCTTGCACATACATAGGTCAAACATATATACTCTAATACATAGAACAAACTAATACAAATGATAATAAAAAAGAAAGAAAAAGTAAGATGTGAGAGAGATGAGATTAGGTCTAGAAATTATCACAATAAATACAAAAATACCACCCAACATTTGAAAACAATTTTTTTCTTCTTTAATTAGGTAACATGTTATTTATTTTGGAAGATTTTTTCTGTCAAGGGAAAAGTTTAAGTTTAGCACAGTAGTACCATAAGATCAACGTCATTCAGGAGCAATGACAATTAAATATGAAATTAGATAATACCAGCAGTTACTAGGCCAAGTAAAATTACATTTCCCAATTTTCTATTTTAATTAGTTGCAAAGGAATAGTGTTAGCCTACTACAGAGTCTCTATGCACCACATCAACATTTCGTATTTTTAGATTTCATTACATTTGTCTTGAGAATATTTATGCACTATGTTGCAAAACACACAGTCTTGGCCATGGATTATACTATATACCCATTTCATTCTAAGTTATTTTTAATTTAACCAATCATCATAAGTGGGCATGGCTAATTTATTCATTTGTTTTACAAGTTTCATTTCATTTGAACTGTATACAGCTTGTGGTCTGTTTTACCTTTTTTTTTGATACAATATACTTAGTAAGTTTTTGATATGAGATGTTTAGGAAGGTATAATATTTTTCTTTAGAACAACATAACGTACTTTCAGGTGATTATACATCACTTCAATAGCATTAGGTAGTTGGAAGTAGGGTTTAAAGTCTGTCATTAATAATTGTAAAAGATAATAATTAAAATAATTATCAGTCATACTACTATGCTAAAAAACTACAGTATTTATCAAATCATATATTACATTTTTGTAAAGAGATACAGCATCTAGCCACAGTGGTCCTATGAATACTGAATGTAGTTGCCTGGAGTTCCTGGAGTTCACCATAACTTCTCTATTTTTTTAAATACTCTATGTCAGTGTTTCTTTTCCTCAATCATTCACTTATTCTAATAATGACATCTGTAAATGTGCTGATGTGTATTGTCCTCTCAGAATATGCCTTAACATGATTGTATGTGTTTTTTCAACATGATTTACTATGTAAAAGAAAGGATAGAAATATTTGTTGATAGATCAAGAAAGCATTCTTTTATTTATGATGCCAGTTTCCAAGAAATGTTTTTGCCATCCCAACCAACTACTTCAGGACATATCTTCTTAGGCAATTTGCACATATTCAGGTCTCTCATCCTGAAGTGTTTTCAATCAGCCTCTGCATAGCTGCATTTTTTTAAGACTATTATAGCAACATTTTAGTGTGCCTATCTTGCAGTATCACAGGTAAAAGTTACAATGTATGAAGGTAGTTTTTACCTATCAGAAGACTGGAAAAAATATACATAATGGAATATCAAATTTTAAGAATCTGCTAATTATTGAAAGTGAATGACTTAGTCAGAAAAACAAGAAGTTACCATCCAATGATCAACCAGGTAAGATAATAACTGATGTTTTGCTGTTGTCTGATTTGTAAATGGCATTGTATTAGATCTTATGAATAATATTAAGAGTAACTGAAATTTACACGAGTGGAAAATGCAGGAAAAATGCATATTAAAACATAGGACATAAAATTTGCCAAATGCCTGTGAAAGTATGTACTTAAGTTCAGAAAAAGGCATTGAGTTAACTCTCTGTCCCAAAGTCTAATATAATAATTGTTGAAGACCAGTGAACCAACCAAAGTGTTTTTAATATGTATACTAACATTTGCAGAAGAGAATGGTGGGGTGGGGCAGGAAGTTGATTTTAGTCTATAGCATAGATTTACACAAAAGTTAGGAACACATACTCAAAATTTGTCAACAGAAAATGACCACAATAGTGGGTCAGGATGGAACTTCTGAGCCGACAGCAATGAAAGATAAGCAGAAGTAAATGAGGGAGAGTAATAATATACAGATGGTTACACTCAGAAGTGATATAAAAGTACTGAAGGTTGAAAATAATGGCAAGAATATGCCATATTTTATAAAGAAAAAAATAAATTTTACAAAGTAAACTTGGATAACAAATCTAATGTTCTGTTGCAGTGTTTCCAATTAAGCCATTCTGTAGTTGATGCCCACTGAGCTTGGGCAGTCAAGGCTGCAAGGTGCTCTCTAAATGCCAAAGAACTCCCTGGAATGGGAATTTGGGAGTTCCAGGGGTGCCAATACTGATTTTTTTAAAAAGATCATGAAATGTAGGTATGGAAATTTTCCTTGAAGAGATAAATGAACCATAGATCTATTCTTTAATGTATTTTATTAATACAATTAAGGTTCATTGATTTGACTAATGATTTCCAATATGGTAATACTTTATGCCTAATTCAAGGAGCTTTATGGACTCTAGAGCATTGTTTGGCTGAACATCACATTGAAGAGAAGAAATTACTATTAGCATTTGGATAGAGAAATACATTAACGTCATCTGAACCTCAATATAATTATGATTATTTCAGACATCATTATCCCTTATTACAAACAGGAAAGGGTATTTTGTTTGTTTCTGTGTCTTTGTAGCTTTGTATATCCACTTAAATACATCTCCTATGACTCTTTAAAAGTCAACAATTCAATTTGATTTACAGTTTCAAAAAAGCATCGGTGTCTCTTTCTCTGCCTAATTACAAATTGCCCCTCCCCAAGACAAATAATGCTGTCGCTGAGTTCTTCCATATGTGGTTTAACCCTTCTGGAATCACTGTGCTTTGTCTCCCTGAACGTGTGGAGACTATATGCTTTTCTTAATACAACGTTAAGACCTCTTCTTCTCTTTCATTTATGTCTCTGCTCACTATAACCTTTTTTAGAGTTTAGAATCCTTAAATCTAAGATGGCACACTTCTCTATTCTTGCATCTTACAGTTATTTACTTTTCTTTACAGCATTGTATCTTATTTATTTATTTATTTGGCTGGTTGGTTGTTTTCTGGCTCCTCCACTGGAATGTAAGCTTCAGGAATGTCCAAAGCAGATATACGATAACATAGTAAGTCTTTAGTAAACACTAGTTGAATATATTTTTTAAAAGTCAAATAAAATTATGGCTTTTATGATCAAATTATTGTTGCTTAAGCTATCTTTCATACTTCCTTTGCATATAACTTTTAAAAATGTTACTGAGTACTGTTGGCAACTATTACTGCTCTTTAGAAAAATTAGAGATGAGATGGGCACCCAAAAATTTATAAAGAAATTTTATCCTCCTAGGAAGGGAAAGTTAGTTTGCAAAACTGAATTCAAATTTTCAACTCAGTCACAGGAAAAATTCTCTATTGAATGTTATAGTTCCTCAATACTCAGTCCTAAACTAATTCCTTTTCATTTCACATTCTTTCCTGGGGGTGGCTCAGCAATGCCCATGATTCCAATAACCATTTTATAGACACAGGGATCATATATTTTATTTTCAACCCAAGCATCTCCTATGAATTTTGGATCCTTGGGTACAAATGGGTATTTGACATTTACACCCAGATCTTTCAAAAGTACCTAAAGCACAACAGATCTGATAACAAATCCATAATCTTCCCCAAACTCATCACTTTTTCTCTTACATTATCTTTACTTCTTACCAAAGGGCAATGGTATTTGTTAAGAAGGATGATACCCAGGTTCTTGGATTATTTCTCACATCTGTAACTTCCATTACAAAGTACTATAATCCTCCAAGAGACTAGGACTTTTTGCTTAGGATCAATTCTCTTATGTCTTAATGTATGCTTTAGAATTTCTTTCTTTCAGTTTTTGTTAGTTTTAAAATGTTCTATTTGTTTAAAATGTTATGTTGTCTCAATATTTGAAAGGTATTTTGACTTCATATAACATCTGAGGTTCACATTCATTTTCCCTTAGTGCACTGAGGATGTTCCACTGTACTCTGGTTTCTAATATTTCTATTATGAAGTTCATAATAATTATTATTAATTTTGATTCTGTATATTTTAATTTGTTATGTCTAGATATTTCTCTTTACCTTTTGGGGGAGTTCAGCATCCTCCTCAAATCTGTGGAATGTTATAATTATCATTGATGAAAAATTATCATCCATTTCTTGTTCGATATTGTGTTCCTTCCATTATTTTTCTTGTGACTTTCTAGATTCCTAATTAGATCTATCTTGGATAGTCTAACTCTGATATTTATGTCTTTAATCAATTTATGCATATTTTAAGCCTCTTTATTTTTTTGTGTTGCATTTTTGGCAATGTCCTTACAACGAGGTTTCAGGACACTAATCTTCAGCTGTGCTTAGACTACTGTTAAACACAGTTGAATTTTGATATAAATATTATATTGTTTCAGGATTTTTATACGCATTTTACATTCCATGTCTAGCTACCTGCCAACATTTAATCCCTTATCCTTTACATATGATTTCATTTCCTTCTTATTGCTTTAAACATTTTCAGCATCATGTTTAATAATTTCAATATTTGAAATCCTTCTGTGTCGAAGCCTTGTGGGGTTTTCTTCTGTCCCTCATGGTAGCCTGTATATTGTTTGTTTGTTGTTTTTGTTTTCCACTGTGATCTTTTTATTTTTGGAGCTTTATCTCTAGACATTTCTTGAAACTTTCATTAAAGGTGAGAACCTTTGAGGACAAGAAGAAGAAAGGGGAGGAAGAAAAGAAGGAGGAAGAGAAAGAAGAGGAGGAGAAGCGGGAGAGGAAGAAGGAAGAGGAGGTAGAGGAGAAAAAAGTGCAAGTGGAGGATAAAAAGGCAGATGAGGAGGAAGAGGAAGAAGAAGAAAAAGAAGGAAATCTGGATTTGTTCTTTAAAAGCATATGGAAGTGCTACCACCTTTTGTCATTTAACGAAAATTCTCACTTTGAGGTAGTATGAGCTCACATTTAGGATTTTTCAAGGAAACATTCTTCCCCATCTTCAGTAAATGAATCTCGGTAACCTTGCTTATCTGAACAGCTAAATATAATAATTAACACATATTTCGGATGATATGCATTTTTATTAAAAACATTTGTTTCAAACTGTAAAAATTAAAGAGATTTAGTCAAGCTAAAAGTGGTATGTCTGAAATATTTAACTGAGAGCATCGGATGACAAAGAGAATGTAAACCTCCTCTCACCTGCCTTTCTTTTTTTGTTGTTGTTGAGCCAGAGTCTTACTCTGTTGTCCAGGCTGGAGTACAATGGCATGCTCACAGCCATCACAGCCTCGACCTACTGGGCTCAGGTGGTCCTTCCACTTCAGCCTTCCAAAGTAGCTGGAACCACAGGCATGCGCCACTATGCTTGACTGATTTTTTGATTTATTATAAAGACAAGGTCTCATCATGTTGCCCAGGCTGGTCTCGAACACCTGAGCTCAGGCAATTTTCTGGCCTCTACCTCCCAAAGTGCTGGGATTACAAGTTTGAGCCACTGCTCTTGGGACCTGCCTTTCTTAATGGAAGAACTATAATGGTGTGCTTCACCTCCCAGTCTTTTTAGTTAATTTAGTTAAGCAATTTGGTGTAAGAGCAATAATCTCATCATATGCAAATGAAAACATAAATATAAATAAAGTTAAAGCACATAAACTGATAAGCAAAATGAATGTCAAAGCATTTATAGAATGCTGTTCTTCAAATTTGATATGAAAATAACTTGACACCAAAAGGACTTTTCCCAAATTCTTTTGTGGTCAACGGTTGTAAAAATTTCTTATACTGCTCAGACTCTTATTTAGTCTAGAGTGAACAACATTTTTGAAGTGTTTACAGGGTCTGCTCATCTATTATACACACAGCATCATATTCAAAAACTCTTACTGTAAGTTGGCAAAACAGTATCCTGTGTTTTTTCAAAATTTATTATTTTAGAAAATGTTTTCCAAAGAACATCTTATATTTAACAGAACTAATGTTGTGGTTAATAATTTACAAATCAATCTCTTTCACAAGTAAAACAAATTATATTTGCCAAAATTTCTAACATAAAGTCAATAGCAAATGAACAAAAATAGAAAACGTTTATTTCTGTCTTTTAAGTTGCTGTAAATTAATTTATTATATTAGATTAAATGGGCTCATTTTCATAAATCAATTGCCAGCTTTCTTCTATTTATGTTGAGTAGCAAATTCTGCACAATTGACTGAGAAGGTTTTATTAAAAATATTTAAAGTATTTTTATATTTAATGAGTCATTTTGCTGAATTTAGAATGCAAAGGAGATTGAGAAAAACTCATAAAAAGTAAACAAAAAGAGCTTAAAATACCAATATCCAAGAAGAAACATCTCTTTGGAGTGAGTCTTTTAAATCTCTTGCCTATGTCTATGACATATAGGTATATAGATGAGTTATATAAAACATGAAACACATATACATGGATATCAGGTATATGCACAAACATATCTCACAAAATATCATACAGGGCATGTAATTATTTGTAAATTTAAGCATATATATATGTACTGGATATGCAGCTAATATTACTGATCTTTTAATATTTTAATGAGCAATGGTAAATAAGTACATGTCATAATCCTTTAATTTTGTATGTTTTAAACTACTTAATTTTGACTGTCTATAATATCTTCTTACATTGTCTTTTTTCCCCCCAGATTTCACACTGTCATCATATTGCTATAAATAATTCAATTATTTGAAAACCACTATCCCTTGTGGAGATAATTTTATTTTATACTTTAAACTTGAGTACTGATAAATATCCATTTTATATACACAAGTCTTGAATGATTAGGGCACAATAAATACCAGTAACAGCTACTACTTTTATATCATTTTACATTTTTAAAAAATTCACAATCAGGGCTAATATCTCTGAGGTAGATATTATTAATAACAGAACTGTGTGGATTTAGGATTGAAGCAGATTAATGGAAATCAGCACTGCCACAGTCTAGTTGCACTATTTCGGGTAAGTTTAGTAATATCTCAGAACTCTAGTTTCTCTTTCCTTAAAAACAGATAATATTATATATTCCCTGTATTCACCAGGATGTACTAAATGAAAAATACAGACTAAATGAAAAATACAGACTAAATGAAAAATCACAGAAAAATACAGTGAATTGCTTAGCACTATGTTAGCTCATGGTAAGTACTCAGTGAATGTTGTCTTCTGTTACAATCTGTTTTCTTTTCAGTTGAGGAAAGATCACATAACCAAATTCACTCAGGAGTGGTCCAAGCTTGGACCTTGAATCTCAGTGCTTCACACTCAGTACCATTTAAAAAATATTGCCCTCCAAATGTTAAATGTTGAGCACGCTCTACTGATAAGAGGTGTGAAGCAGAGATGACAGATCTAATTTTGACTCTTAGCTCAGAACTGTAGAATGAAGGGAGAGTTGGGTATTTTCTCTGTGCCTGACACTGCTTTCAAGAATATAAGGAATGTAGCAAAAATCTTCAGTGTCATAAATATTCATAAAATATAAGAAGAGATTAACAGAGTGGAGTAAAAAACAAAAAATAGAATTAATTCTGCTTTGATGCTAATTTCAAACATATTGTCCTTAAAACATAGCAAGAGCAGAACAGCTTTGTATATCATTACCCAATACTAGAATGATTATGCACAACTTTATTCATAATATGCATTTTATAGAAATCTATATTAGATAATTTTACTATGCAATATTATAGCTTTAAAAAGTTCTTTTCTGTGTTACTGTGACCAAATTAGCATAAATATTGAACATAAATTTAATGTGAGCTAATAATATGTGAAATGTAGAGAAACACTTTTAATGCTTTGGTTAAATGTATTAATGGAGTCTCCACTAAATTTGATAATGCACTGTCTTTTCTCTCTCAGAAGGTGTTGACTGATCTTATCATTTAATGGCAAAAATTACTTTAAATAATGAGATTAAATATAAGGACTTTAGAATAGTCATACGTGGGTTAAAAGTATTTGTCAGTACTAAAGGTAAAACTAGAACAAACTGCTAAATAAATAAGTCTTCTGTGGTCTTTAGCCTGTCTAAGATCTAAAAATCTATCTCAAGGTCAAAATAAGGATATACACTCCTCAGAAAACGTTACCTACCCTAAATGCTTATGTCAGATGAATTAGAAAACTAAATTGTCTTGTCTTTACTGGAAAATCACAATATCTTGAAAATTACTTATAATCTCCATATGACTATACCTATTCTTAACTTTATTAAATGCAGAAATAGCAGAAAAATCAGAGAGAATGACTGAGAATTCAGGTTAGACAAAGCATGACAATATGTAATAATATTGTGGAATTGTCGCTAGTCAAGATCTGGTCCTCAATGCTTCAAGGTTTGAAATTGGGTTTGTGGAGTGTGGCCAGAATGGAATTGGGCTGAGAAGACTGAATCATGATGATTAAAGAACAAGCTAATGATTTATAAAGCAGATTCCAATTCATTACTTCACCGTGTAAGAATCTTCATGCCTAAAATCTTCATGTCCTTTTATCTCCCATGACTCTTTATGTTATCAAGATCACAGGGAAATAAATTCATAATCACAATCTCAGAGTCTGTCAATTTTGCCTGAGTGTAGCACCATAGTAAAGGGATACAGACTGCTGTGAACAGAGGGTAGCAAATGGAACTGATTTGGGGATGGATCAATTTTCAGATTCACCTGGAGAGATAATATGTTCGCTTCATTCTTGCCCTAAGTCTAACACTTGATACAAATTCAGAGGTAACAAGACACACATAGTTTTTTAAAATAATATACCCTAAGAAGCATGTGAAGTTTGAAAAAATAATGCTCAGGTGATTCTGATACTACTGTTTTTGAGAGATATTTCTTCCACACTATGGGGCTGGACAAATTTTCCTACTGTGCTAGAGAATATTCCTTTCTAGTACAATAATTCTCATACCAGCCATATAGTCAAGTCAACTTTACTTGGGCAGTATTAAATAAATCTATTTCACTTATCTAGGAACAGAGAATGTGGTAATAGTATAGTTTCACTGTAATAAATTAGTACAATATTATAGCTATTGACTATTAAGCAGACATTTTATTTCAGGCACTGTGTTAGTTCCTTTTTATTGATTATCTCTTATCCTTATTTTATAGATAAAGGACTTAGAATGACCTATGTTCAATAACTTGGTCACTTTACATAGATATTAAGTGCCATTACTAGGGTTCAGACATTAGTCTGCTTAAAATTTAAATCCTTATAACTCCCTGGTCTTTACTAGGAATAATTCCGTAAAATAAACTATCTGGTACTTAGAGCATTATTCTGTACCTGACAAAAAATACTCTCCAATTATATATTCTCTAGATATCAGTGCTTATTTTTATATAACAATATAATTGATATTGTGGTTTTATTTTAATTCTGATAATAAAGCTTATTTGGGTTCTAGTGAGTCCTAATGTGTCATTACATTATAAGCAGTTTAAGATGGGTTACTATGCTTATACTCAAAACTAAAAACATACCCAACTAGGGTTAGCCATCACTAAAGCAATATATTTAATATGTTGACAACTAGACATCATAGTATTGGGGGTGGTCTTGAAGAATAAATTATTTGAAGACACTTCAAAGTACATTATTGGCCTTAATCTTAGAAATCCCAAAGCCTGTCCTCCTAAGTGAACAGCATTCTTACCTAATTGTCACTTTCTGAGAGCACAAGAGAAGCAGCAATGTGGAATCCAGCTCTTTGCAGCATTTTGAATGACTTCAAAAGACAATTTTGACAGGCCTTTTTTTTCCCCTCTGAATTACCTATATATATTGTTAATCTCTGGAAAGCAATTTACATTTACACAACTAGATTCTCTATCTTGTGAAATTATAGATATATTAATGTCATCAGGGAATAAGTTGGAAGCAAATTTTTTTTTTGAGACCTAGAAAAAGGTAGTTTAATGCCACTGTCATGTAAAATAAACTCTTGATCTCTAGCAAGAATAGATTATTTGAAAACATCTGTGGGCTATGTGAATTTACATTATGAAGGCTGCATTCTGGTTTGTAATAAAATCCAGTGTTAGCAGTAACCTGACAGTGTCAGAATTCTCTCTGGAAAGGACTCTGAAGTTCGTGAGAAGGTAAAGTACAGAGCATTCTCTCTTAAGGGCTTCAGTATCCATTGTCTCTGACAGCCCCGCCATGACCGGATACATTCTTTCTTATGACATTTGAATGCAGCACAATATCAATTTCACATAATTTAAATGAGAACCATGTTCTATTGCATTTGTGCTTATGCTGTAAAATCAAGATTCATGAGGGCTCAAGGAGAATCAGACTATGAATGCGTTATAAGTGAAATTGCTAAAGGCCGTAAAACTAAGGAAGTCATGTTATGACAAATTGGGACTCCCACTACAAACACAAATCTGAAAAAAATATATACCATGTTGTAAGAGATTATAATGAATAAATATTAAAAAATTATACTCATTTAATTAGATTTTTCTAGCATTTGAAAGAGCAACATTATTTCAAAAACCTCCTGAGAATGATTGCCAAACATCAGAATGCATGTGATGACTTAATAACTGAGATATATTTGGTTTTCACAATGAAACTTGCATGGGTTTTACTTGACATTCTTATGTAATTTATCTAAAACAGACATTTCTCAGCTAGATGGTAGTTGCCTCAAGGTAGAGCTTTTTGAATTAATACAGACACAAAATAAAGGTTTCTGTCTTTACATACACTTCCAGAGTTTAAGATGCTAACTCTCTTTGATTTTGTTAAATTTTTACACTTACCTCATTTCCTCTGCCTTATTTTCTACTTGTCTTTGTATGACTGAATCGACATTTACTTAGACTGTCAATAACATAAATAACAATTATCACCAAACTGCATTTGCTTTATTAGGACCGGTCCCAAAGGAACTCTGAGATATTTCAAGTCCTATTATTTGATTAATTTTGTATAAGTATAATCACATGCATGAGTTTTAGAAAATAATAAGTCAACATACATAAGCAGAACATTCAATATTGTGGTTATCTTTCCCTTTAAGATATGTATGATGTATTTTTTTCATATTTAAAATCAATTTCACTACAAATGTTTATTGGCAACACATACTTAACTTAGGGAGTGCTTAGTACTTAGTCTGATAATAACCTTTGACTTTTTAACTGCCCATTGTGAAACAGTGTGATGACTGCTAACTAAAAATAATCTGATGATCTTCCTTCTTCATTATGGTTTGAATATCAAACATCTCTGTATCTCTTATTAGGTGCTTTCCATTCTGTCTTCCACCACCTTATCTTTAAGTTTGGTTGCTGTATTTAAGTGTCTCACCTCAAGTGATAATTACGTTTGTTCTCTTCTCCCATCTTTCAACCTCTACACCTGGTAAACTCTCCCCATCAAGATGATCTAATGTTGTGGTTCTTTGTTTCTTCTTCTTCTTTTTAAACTTGTTTAATAGGCCAAATTTTTTCAAACTCATGGATTTCACAATCATTTTTTTCCTCTCTCAAGACTCCTCTTATCCACTCTTCCCTCGGATCTGTCTCTGTTTTCCACTGAACAATTTAATAAATGCCACTTGTTAAGAAGTCACTTTCCATGTGTTATTAATCTGAATTTGTTTCCCTTGTCATTCCTTCTCCAATTAACCTGTTTTTAAATATATATATATGTTTATATATATATATAAATATATATATATATATAACTTATACTACTTTTAGTTACACGTCTATTGAATTATTGGTTGCTAACTGTTTCTTTCACTAAAAAAACAAAAGCCAAACAACAAATGTTTCATGAGGGCAAATCCCATTTTTTTTTGACTTTATACATTATACTGAATACTCACTACAGAGACAATATTTTGAATAAAAGAATGTATTGTCAGTTTAAACGTTACCTTGATGTCAAAAACCATGATCTGTGAAATATCTAGAAAAGTTATTTTATAAATTATACCCAAACAAGATCCATAGTAAAGGCACGTGAGTTGTAGTGTTGCAGAACTCGCAAAATTAGATTCAAATACCAAATGCACAGAGAACCAAACACGGACAAATCAGCACTAAGGAGCAGAGCAAGTTTTATTCAATTTGGCCAATATGTGAAGGTAGAAGAGGTAAACTCAGATCCTACCTGTCTTTGAACAAAACTGGGGGCTTTTATGGGTAAGGTAAGTATGCCGGAGGTGAGATTCCATGTGGTCACATACCCTGACTGATCAAACTTCTGAATGTCAGCCTGACATAAAGATAACAGAAGGTCTTTATGACCTGAAAATCATTGTTCTTTAAAAGAAAACAAGTTAATTATTCTTGCAGGTAAACCTCAGGAATTAAGACATAAAGATAATATATTATTAGTTACTACCGTGTACCAAAATAACTATAAGTAAGAAATAACACATGAAGGAAGAAAAGGACAAAGAGAAAGAAAAGTAAGTACAACAAGCATCATGACTTTTCTAATACAGGCACAGTTACAGTAGCTAAAATTTATTTATAGTTATTTAATTCCTATTTGTGGAACTTGCTAGCTATAACATGACCAAATTATTGTACATCCTTCATTCTACTTTCCTCATTTGTACAATGGGAAAGATTTAGCACAGTGCCTAAAATATAATATACGTACAATCAGCAGCTATTTTTGTATTCCAATGGAACTATCCTATTAAGCCTTTCTCTTCTTTTAGATTTAACATTAATAAAGAAATAGACTCAAAATGTTCACAATTGTTTCTTATGCTGTGTGGGACGTAGTTATTTTGCCTTTTGTTCCTTGATCATTAATGCTTCAAGCAAGGTCATTTAGGGATATTATCTTACTTGTAACTGATATGCCAAAATGAAGATCTTGACTACAATTCAATGCTTTGTCAGATTCAAGCAGCACTCTGTTTCACAGATAGGCTTATAGGTCAGGTTTTCAGAATCTGTAGAGCCTATTGAAATACAAGTCATTAAACAAAAACCATATCTTCCACAACCACCACCCTCTTAAATTGTGTGAGCCTCTAGTGTGTGTATGCAGGTTGATGTGTGTGTGTGTCAATGGCCTGGGGCACATCTGTAGCAACATGGATGTGCTTCCACAAGTAAGCAAAGATATTTCCCTTTAAGCTAGGCTTCTTTCTAAGCATTTGGTCATAAATGAAGTTCTCCAGATTTCTTGGGTGGGAAACGTGATTCAGCAGAGGTAAAATGATAAAACAACCTGTTCTATCTTCTATTCTCAGAAGAGTTTCATGTTCATACTAGTATTTATGAAAAGAAAATATAATGACAGAAAAGCAGACTTTAAGTAACTAAATGAGACTTCCTTTTATGCTCCTGAGGGTGATAGGCATGAACTGATGCTCTATTTTTACTAAGTAGCAAAAATTCTGAAATTTTCTTATTTCGGTTTGTTGAGAGTTAGCTCAAAAATTAATGAAGCTGATTTAAATATATTTTGACAATGAAATTTGAGGAAAACTTCATGGTCTTAATTAATGCTATATAGCTTAATTAAAATGGTAAATAAAATATTTAGCATATGTGTACTTCAGTGGATCTTTTTGTTTGTCTTAACACGTTTCTATAGTTGTTTGGTGAATAATTTGCTTTAGTTTCAGACATTCAATAACAGACAAATAGTAACTTTTCTTTCTTCTTTTCCCCAATCAACATCCTTATTTTCATTTAAAGCATAATCATAGATAGATATAAAGAAGACAGCAACTTATATAAATGACTAAAGTAATATATGCTGAGATATTAAATCCTTTCTTATCCAGGGTAATGCATTTCAAAAGAGGAAATAAATGAAACTGATTTAAAAAGGATCCGGGAGAATTTGTTCGTGGAAATTAACTGATTTACTTTATTATTTTTCGTCCCTCACTAGCTTCTCAAGATAAAATTGAGCATCTAATGGGGCATTGCACTGATGAGAGGTTTCTGAGACTAGTACTTTATTTTATGTAAAATTTTAATTACAACATTTATGTGAACTTTAACCTAAAACTAAAGGAAGATTATTTTGCAATTCCTTTAGAAAGAAACCCTTTCAAACCCCAGATGCAGTGACACTTGTCAACTGTCCCAGCTATGAAGGAAGTTGATGCTCGAGAATCTCTTGAGCTCAGGAGTTTGAGTCCAGCCTATGAGACCCCACCTATTAAAAAAATACATTTTAAAAAGCAACACTTATTTTATTTTTTAGCATTATGCAATCTTTATTTATCAGCAAGTCTATGCCATTAGAAGGTGCACAGGATATCACCTGAACTATTTTCTCCCCTCTGAACAGTTGAAAAATTGAATGTTTTTGGAGAGTAAGACCCGTCAGCACTAACTGATCTTTTTTCTTTGTTACTCTTATCAGACAGTGACAATGATTAAAAGTGATGAATAGCAGATGCATTTGAATCTATAATTGAACATCTTTAAGCATAATGACATTTTTCTCTCATGTTGAATTGGCTGTAGAACCCTGATGTTCAGGGAGAGCAAACATTCATACTAGAGTGACTTATCTGTAGTCTCAGGTTGGTACCTCTAAATATTCTTGTTGCAGCTGGCAGCCTTTAAATCAGAGACTAAAGGCAAATCCTAAGAGAGCTGAAACTTGTGTCATATTGAAATGCAAGATATGTACCAGCCTTGGAGTACATATTATGAATTTGCTTTTCAGAGGATTATGTTTTTTCCTGCATTGATGGGACCAGATGTTGCTGTTAATACATCTGGGAAACACATTTTTCTTTGTTTTGGTGTCAGATGAGAGGCTGCTGTCAACTCTGGCAAAGTGCATCTTGATGTTTCTCAAGTTGCAGGGGGCACTAGGAAAGTAGATTGTGGTTAATGACAGAACAGAATGCAGTGTTTTGGGTTATCGGAACTTTGACTGACCAAGCATTTACATTACTGCATTCTGTATTATTCAGGGAATCCATAATCTTTGGCAATTTTAAATAAGTACTGGGTGCTATGTCTTTTATCTGACATTGCAAGTGTATTGCCTAGTGTAGGTTTTGAAAGTCAGTTATTTTAATTGATGACTGAATGGGATGCAACTACTAGCCATTATCTCTTTTCTTTCCACACACTGGGACAAAATGTATTATTTACTTGTCTCTGTAAGATAATATGGTACATTGGAAAAAATAAAATTGACCATCTGAATATTAGAGTGTTATTTCTAATCTTGTAACACCTTGGCTGGTGATCTTATTTCTCAGTCTCTTGAATTATAAAAGAAGGGAAGGTGATATAATAATCTCTGAGACTCTTTGATTTCTAAGAGCCTATGAAGTACTTTGCCTTTAACATGAGCACAAAATAGCACATAACTCACATATTTTGAACAGAGAACTACATTTAGATGTCTCATTGCAGTCCACCCCAGTTCCCCATTACTTTCTTTGTTCCATTCATTTTGGTATTGCACACTGAAATGTGGTTTTCATTCCACAAAACTTTTTCTTATGCATTTGCTTATTTTCTTACAGCAAAGTCTACAGAAGGGATATGTAGTAAATATTAATCTCATCACACTATTTCTGTTATTATTTAATCATTCCTCTTTTAAAGATAAAGCAATTAAAAAACTAACTGAATTGTCTGAAGTTTTCTAGTTAATAGGAGAAACAGAACCCAGTATAGAATCTAGATCACTTGTTTGAAATATTCAAAGTACACGAGTCTATTCTTTCTCTAAACATGTAGCTATGAAACATTTTTCTACTCTGTACAACCCCTGTCTTCTGGAAATCTGCAGTCTGAGACTCACAATGCCACTGTTGATATATGTAAAACACGCACACACACAAACTCAAGAAACACTGGAAAAATAGATACAGACAGCATAAATATAGGTAAATACCAATTGCAAAATAAAATACTAGGGAAATTATGAGCTATATAAGTTACAATATTAGTTATATAAGTTATTTTTACTTCCTATTGAAGCAATGGAGTCTTCAAGTAAGAATTCAAACCTCAGAAACCATTTTGTGACAATATAAAATAGTAGTAATAATAGCAGTCCTGTGTTATAGGTGTTCTGCATTTAGCAGGTGGCCCCGGGTAAATCAAAGCCATCCTAGGCCTTGGTATTCTCATCTGTACAATAAGGATTGAACAGGAGAAACATTAAATCTTCTTAGTTCCAAAGTTTACAGAGGTGAATTTTTTTTAACCTCAGTAAACTCTTCAAAGAATATATCAGGAAAGCAGCAGAAACCTAGACATTAAAAATTTAAGTTCTAATTCCTAAATACCTCTTCTATAAATTATTGGACTTTGCTATTACTAAAAAGTCAACTTTGCTTCCCAAATAAGGTTCTTTGTTGTCCAGTGTTGTGAATCAAATATATACAAGACCAAATATGGGGGTCAAATGGGGAAGGTTTTTATTATATGGCCATAGAATGAGGAAGTAGAAACTTGGTTCACAAATCAACTTTTCACCCCGGGGACGGGGTGTGAAAGGGTTAAAATGTGAAATGTGGGGTTTCTTTAATAAAGGTGTTAAACATTAAAAGCAAAAGCAAGGGCAGGGATATTTATGTTTTTTCTGGGAATGAACAGAGATTCCCCAGAATGTGGATCATGTATTTTTTCTTTCCTTTTTTTGGTCCAATGTTTCCTGTCATTCCTGCTGAGGGGTGTGTAATTTGTTATGGAAAGTGTATTATAACAAGGTTAGTGGTTCTTCAAAGATAGAGTGGACTGCCATCTTGAATTTCACCAGTTTAACTGAACAGGTCAGAAGGGAGTTTCTGTCTACAGGTCTTTCTGTTTCTTGAAGATAATCAGAGTTAGGCTGGGTAGAAATTCATCTATGCATGTTGGCATTACACTAGGTGGCACTACTAATCTCTCCAAATCTCAGTTTACTTATCAATGAAACTGGGATGATAGTAATGGTCTCTCTAGAGAGTTTTTGTAATAACTATATGAGGTAAGCCGGGCTCGGTGGCTCAGCCTGTCATCCCGCGCCTTTGGGAGGCTGAGGTGAGTGGATTGCCTGAGCCCGCGGGTTCGAGACCCGCCTGGGCAGCGAGACCTCATCTCTACAATCAATCAAAAAATCAGCCGGGCGTGGTGGCGCATGCCTGTAATTCCAGCTACTCGGAAGGCTGAGGCGGAAGGATCGCCGGAGCCCAGCAGGTCGAGGCTGCGGTGGCCGGGAGCGGCCACTGCACTCCTGTCTGGGCGACAGAGTGAGACTCCAACTCAAAAAAATAAATAAATAAAATAACTATATGAGGTAAAATATGGAATACCCCAAAAAAAAAAAAAAAAAAAACCTACAAGATATTTAACATTCATTGAATATTTACTAAAGATAATTATCCTTCAGAAAGTTAGCTATTATGTTTACTAGAAGTAGAGTAATTGTATAGATCTATCCACAGTTGATATATAAAAACACAAAGACTCCCTGCCCCCCAAAAAAGATTTATATTAAGGGTGAGTCCCTTGTAGCACTAGATACTACTTCCTCACTGGGTAAGTCTTCTAGGAACCCATCTGCATCAGTATACCAGCTAGCATGGTTGTGAGAGGCTGCATTCTGCTTCAGCGAATTTTTTCTGGAGATTCTTCCAGTGTGTTAGCCCATTTCACGATGATTGATTTATGAATGCACCTGCCCACACCAGGCTGAGTGTTCAGCAGTTTTGGACCAAAAACAAATGACTCCTGTGTCCCACCCTTTCTACTCATTCCATCTCACCCTGAGCAATTTTTTTGTTGTTGCTGTTACCCCAGATGACAGAAGTCCTCAAAGGGAAACGTTTTGCTCAAAGGGATGAGATGAAACAAGAAACGGCAGAAGCACTAGAAGATATCGACATTGACGAGTACAAAAATTGTTTTGAGCCGCGGAAAAAGCATCTTGGTAGGTATACTGATAGGAGAGTACTTTCAGGGTGACTGAACTATAAACATGTAAGAATAAATGCAAACTTTTTTTATAAATAAATTCAGGTTTCTTGGGTCCCCTCCCTTATATAGGAAAAAAATCTTATCTCATACTATTCTTATTCTTAGACCATTCTCTCTGTCAATCTTCCCTAGATTCTCCCTTTTCTTCCTTCAATCAATTCTTTAAAACATTACTGAACTTATGATTTTTTCTGTGGTTTTTAACAATAGAAAAAGTGATTTCTTCCTCTGTCAATTTTGCTTTGCACTTTCAAAGTTTAGTTACTCTCCTTTAAGTATATTTCTTAATTTTATGCTGAGATTAGCCTCTAAAATTCCTTTTAAAATCTGTTAAAATTATATGTCTACTTTTAAGTTTTAATTTTTTGTTTGTTTTTAATTTTTTATTTTAAATATATGGGGTACAGATCAGGGTTAGGTATACACTTATTTATTATGCAGGTACCCTTGTTGATGAAGTGTGCCCCCCGGCAGTTTCCCACTACTGCCAATCCCTTTTTTATAATATTACTACAGTTTTTGAAGGTCCATTTATGAGTGAGAACACGTGATACTTGGTTCTCTGTTTCTGTGATGGATTACTCAGTATTATACACCCTAGGACCATCCAAGTTGCTGCAAAGTGTGACAATTACTAAATGATCTAAAAAAACAACCTCCCACATGACCTCACAATCTCTCTACTGGGAATATATCTGGAGGAACTCAAATCACCTTATGAAAAATATACCTGCATATGCATGTTATTGTAGCATTATTCACAATAGCAAAAACATAGAACCGACGATGCTGCCCATCAAAAGAGGACTGGATAAAAAATTGTGGTACATATACATGAAGACATATTACATAGGCATAAAGAAAGACAAAATTAAGTTTTAATTTTTAATCTACTTTCTGTACTAAGCTACTTCTTGACATGTTTTTCCCTCTTGGTTTCTGTAATGCTGGACTCTCTTGGCACTCCAGTTTGTACTCTATTTCAGTCTTTTCCAACTTTTTAAATGTAGACTTCCCTCCATTTGCAAGTTCTTTTAGTTCTAAGACTTCAGATATAACCTTAAGATAGCTAATGCCAAAAATCTATGCCTCTAGTCTTTGCTTCATATCTGAACTGAAGACCTGCATTTCTGAAATCCTATTAAACATTTTACCATAGTTGTCTTCAATTTTTCTAATTCAATTTATCTAAATATATCTCAGTTTATTTTTCAATCTACCTTCCACCTCAAGTATTATCCTATACTCTAATTTTTGATGTTATTTAATGGCATTTTATTTAACTCTACCTGCAAGCTCTAAAATCTTGGATTCCTTCTCCCTGCCCCACTCTTAATCTCTATGCCAAGTAAAGTTCAAATTCAGTAAATTTTTATCTTCTCAAACTCTCTCCATTTTCTGTTCTTTGGTGTGTGTGTGTGTGTGTGTGTGTGTGTGTGTGTGTGTGTGAGAGAGAGAGAGAGAGAAAGAGAGAGAGAGAGAGAGAGAGAGAGAGACAGGATTCTTCACTAAATCCTGAATACATGAAGGTCATAAACAATGGTTTAATAACACTGTGAGTATCATGCTATGCAGAATCATGCTTTATAAATAGGAATCTTTAATACAGAATATGTGTCTAGTATGATTTTTTGGTTCTTCTCTTTTAAGGAAAGATGTGCAGTTTATTTTACTTGCTTTTAAAAAGCACAGCTATTTATATCTGTGTAAAGTCCCTACCATTTGATTAGTCAAGAAATCATAATGACCATAAAGGTTTATTTAGATATCATCTGATTATTTTTATTCTAAACATATTTTAAGGTGATCTAATATGTGCCTATGAAAAAATAATATTAATTAAATTTTTAAAGAAAAATGAATCAGTATATCATGCTGCTTTGAACTATATACAAATGGTACTAATCTCATTTCAGTTCTAATTTTGTTACAAAAATGCCATTATAACCACAAGTTAGATCTATTGGTTGATTCTAAATTATAATTAAGGACCCTTTAATTTTAATTAGAAATAAGTTACATATAATTATCAATAAATGAAAAATGTCAATAGAGCTCATGTAATAGGTGGGCTCTAATGATATGGCGACCTGCTATTGTCTGTCTATATTGCCACAACCCGTAGAGAAGGACATGGCAAGTGTTGGAGCACTCCTACACACACTCTCATTCCTGAATGTTAACAAAAAGGTGCCCTTCCCCTTATCTTCTATGTACTTCTAGTAAATAACTTCAAAGAATCCTTAGCTTCCCTGCAGACTTGCCTAATTAACTGAGAGATGTAAATTCCCATTTGTTCCCTTTTCTTAGTAGTCACAGGTTTGAATAATATAGTATCAAGGTAATTGTAAGTCTTGTGATTTGTATAACTTTTGAGTATAAAAATAAATGTGTTGTATAACTTTGGAGTAAAACAATATGTAGTAATGTGTGATGCCTTGGCCTTGTTAACTCCCTTCTACCTTATGTATGACAAACTTGATGAACACCTCTGCCTGGTACCTCTGGTAACTGATGCCAGAAAATGTGGACCATAAATGTCAATATTTACATTATTGACAAAATGTGACTGTGATTTAAGTTCTATACAATGCTCTGCTAGTCACATAGTCAAAGTACCGGTACTAACTACCTTGAACTTATAAAAGCAGACTGTAAAACTTGAAGGGTGAGCAGAAAGATTTCAAAAAGGCCAGAAGCCCGGCTGTGCTTTCTGGATTTGAATTCAGAAATAAACCTCTTTCTACTGGTTCCTTGTTCCTTGAATTATTGGTATTGAGGGAGAGTAGCCAAGCGTTACTAGGACTATAACTCTAACACATATTCTATAATATTTAATTTTTTATTCAAATAGCAATAATTTACTTTAAATAGTTTTGTCTCATATTATAAACATAAAAATATTTTTCTTCTGCACTTTTGACACAGAATTTGAGTTTGTGGAGACTAAAGCTCTTGACCTCCTAAAAGTTTGCTGTAAATCACCAACACAGGGCAGATTGATTAACAGGAGAAAAGGCAAACAAATATACTTAACATATATACATGATGACATTCAGTATTAAAACCCAAAGATAAAGGGGAAATTGTCCATTTTTATGCTAAGGTTCAACACAGTGTGAACAGCCATGTAGAAGTATGATTGGACAAAAAGGATATGAACTAATGCCAAAAGAGTGAGAAAATCCAGCAAGGCCTCTCTGTCTAGATTCCTCTTGGTCTGTCTAAACAGCATTCCTTCCCTCTGTGTGTATGTACAGCAGGACCCTATCTGTCATAGAGATCTCATGATCTTTGTTCAAATAGGACAGGTCAGTTTTTTATTACCAGTTTTTGTATAGAATAGTTTTAGTTCTTACAGCTAGTTTTCAAGAAAAGAGGTTCTGGTTTCTGTGATCCACCTTGGGAAAGAGGAATTTTAGTTCCTATGGCTAGCCTCAGGGAGAATGAGACTGAGAGACAGGGGGACAGGAGAAGTGAGAGAAAAACTTTGCTTCCGAGGCTGCCGTTGAGGCCTTTATTTGGGGGATATTATTTTCTAAGCCTCCAAAAGTCTTAAAATACTACTCTTGTCTTTCCTGAAAGGCATTTTGGTATTTTATTAATAATAATATCTCTAAAAATATTTAATATTTTGTTAGTCCTTAACGATTTTCAAATCACTTTCAGAGTCTTATTTGTTATTTGGAATCATCTTTTGAAGAGCATACATTTTTATCTGAAATTAGAAATATAAAATCTTCAGATTTGTAATTAACAGATTCATAATTTGGCTAAAGCCACACAATTGTAAGTGACAGAATTAGTATTTAATCTATATCTTTAGATTTCCAATTTATCACTCCTTCTACTTTTTATATCAAAATATTTTGAGACATCTTGTCTCTGATCCATTTATTTTTTTTAATTTATCAATTACCATATATATCTGACACCAATGACAAAATAATTTTATTGTTAAATTAAGTTTAGCCCAAAGCTGCCTCCTTACCTATTTTAAGTTCAGCCTAAAGGTTTCTCTGTATGTAGTGAACTGTAACCTAGCTGGATGTTACCACAGACTGAAATCTACTTTTGTGCCAATTGCTGAGTTTCAACCAATCAGAAGTGGACAACTGCTCAAGCTATGTTCAAAGAAAGCAAATGCTGAACTGTAACCAATCCGGCTGTTTGTACCACACTACAATTTTTTGTACTTCACTTTCTTTATTCTGTCTCTTCATCTTTCACCACGTGACTGCACTGGAGTTTATCTGAGTCTACTCAGGTTTGAGAAGCTGCCCCATTCGTGAATTGTTCTTTGCTTAAAGTCTGTTAAATTTAATTTGTCTAAAATTTTTCTTTTAACATGACTCAGTCACTTCACTGCTTGGCCTATCTTTGCCCTCAGATAAAGTCCAACTTCTGTAGCATGGAGTTCCAGATCATTTCTTCGGCTTCCTGTCTGACACAACATTCCCAAAGAGAGAGTGCTCTCACATAGTCAATGTTTTCTTTTCTTTTTTTTACTAACCACATGCTGTTCTAGCATCCAGACTTTTCCATATATTGTCTTCTTCAGGGAGAGGGATGGTATTTATTCACTTCCGTGGCTGGATTCTACAAGTCTTACATATATGTATATTTCTTCTGAGAATCCTTTCTTGACCATCATCTCTGACTGCTAACTGAAGGCCAGCCTGGACATTTCTTCAATGCATTTCCTTATGAATGTACTTGCTTAAAATGACATTTTTCTCATTGTTCAATTCCCCATTCACATTAATGGATCTTCTCTAGACCTTATTAAATTATATCCTTACTATCTGGCAATGTCAAAAGTAGATGTTGAATTGATGTTCTTTGATGAAATGAATTATAGCTTTCTTAATCTGTCCTAATTTTATCTCTTTCAGAGATAAAATTATTTGTGAACTTGATGAATTTGTCAACCTGAAATAATCAAAAGAATCAGAATCCAGTTTTAAAGAGTTTATTCAAGCCAAAAGTTGGAAAACCCATATAGAAAATAGACTATAGAGAAATGGAATCAGTGTTCAAAAGTTAAAAATTTAAGTTCTGGCTTATATAGGCAGAAAACTAAGAAGTTCAGTAGAATTGGAATTTTTTTTTAATACATGGCTGGTTTGAGGTCTAATGATTTAATTAGTTACAGTTTTTGTTGTTTTTTTTTTTTGAGTTGGAGTCTCACTCTTGTTGCTCAGACTGGAGTGCAGTGGCATGCTCATAGCCACCACAGCTTCGAGCTGCTGGGCTCAGGAGATCCTGCCAACCTCAGCCTCCCAAGTAGCTGGAACTACAAATGCATGCCAACACACCCTGCTAGTTTTTGTGATTTATTGTAGAGACGATGTCTTACCAAGTTGCTCAGACTGGTCTCGAATTCTAGGGCTCAAGCAATCCTCTCACCTTGGCCTCCCAAAGTGCTGGGATGACAGGCTGAACCACTGCACCTGGCCTAGTCTTTTCTTTTCTATACAGCAAGGTTTCATTTTCTTTTCAATTGAAGAATATATTTAACATTTCATCTTAAGACAATGTGATAGCCATTAAGTCGTTGTGTAAGAAAGGTAAGAAAGAAGTTAATCTGTAATGAAGATTAACAATAGAGAGGGGTCTTTCCTGGTGCCCTCTAGATAGGTAATTAATAAAGTTAACTTATAATCAGAGAAACAAAGTTTACAGCTGCCTGACATGTGACTCAACCCCTATAATCACATTCCTTTAAGGATCCAAATAATTTAGGTTTCCAGCAGCTTAAATGTTGAATTGCTTATTTTCACAAATACTTATAGTTTTTTGATTGTTTTCATACTTACAATTGACAGTTTTAGGGGTGGATGATCTGTGAGCCAGAAATGTGTCATATAAGTTAGGTATTAAATCACATTTTGAACCCAATATAGCAGAATCTTGATATTCATGGGTTTAACATTGGCGACTTCTACCAAGATTTTCTGATCCACCAGAAGGTTAATGAAATATAGTAATATATGCATAGGTTGAGAAATATATTGGAAGTAAATTCAATTTTAGGCCGTTTTGAAGAAAGAAGTCATTTAACCGGCTTTTGAGCCTACTTGACCTCCTGGCTTCTGCATCTCAATGTGATTTATTTTTCTACAACAGAATCATCTTTTTTTTTCTTTTGAAAAAAATGGTACTGAAGAAAAGTCCAGCTCTCAGAGTTGGTGATGAATGAAGCAAAATAAGAAGTCCAGTTCTTAGCTTAAAGAATTTTATGAAGAAAATCATTAAGGCATATACTTACCTCCAAATATTTCTCAAACAAGTTGGCTAGAAAAAAGAATGAAAAAAGACAATAAGAATATCTGCAGAATTAATTTTCACAAAGATATTCAGATGTATCAGCCACAAATGTCAAAATTTTATTTTATCTTAGTATCATTGGTATTGGTTTTACTATAGACCAATACATGCTATAAAGAGGGAAAAACAATATATTGAATTATGGTCATTTGTTTGAGAATTTCCTTTCAATTATTGTTGGACTGGTATAAAAAGCATTATAAATTAAAGAGTTTTTAATTTTTAATTTTAAAGACGTGAACTACAATTCAGGGTTAGGTATACAAATGTTCATTATGCAGGTACTCTTGTTGATGAGGTGTGCCACCCCCTGGCAGATTCCCACTACTGGTTATCCCACCCCTCCACCCCCTGGTAGTTTCCCACTACTGCCAATCCTTTTCTTATAGTATTATTATAATTGTTCAAGGTCCACTTATGAGTGTAAATTGTGTATTAACTTAGTTGAGGCCTTTGGTATTCACAGTTTTCTAACACAGTTTTCTCACACTGTCTACTTGCAGAACATTTTATTTTATTTCACTTTTACAGTGATACATTCTTCTTTCTTCACTTTGGTTGTGAAAGTCCAACAGCATTCAGTTTTTGAGTTCCTTTCTCCTTCCTGCCAAGACCTTCATAATTAAATAAGAACTATATTCCCTTTAATGAAATTCCAAATCCTAGAGTAAAATTATATTGACTTAAATACACAAAACTTTGAAGCAATTTTTCAACTCCATATTAGTTTAATTGGTTCTCTCCTTTATTTATCCTTTCATATGAGATTAGGTACTGAACTTCTCTATATCAACAGGCTGGCACAAAACCATTTCCACATGGGAAGACTGTAATACTTCCTGCAAGATCTACACTCTGAATTGAGGAGGAAAAATAAGAAAATAATAGATTGCTATAGAGATTTATTTTGGAATCAAATCATTGTAATAATGAATTATTATAAATTACCACTTAAATAGAAACTAGAAAACAATAACTTCAACAAAATTTTAAAAGGTAAATTATTTTCCTAAATATATAATACCTACATATTATATAATGAAATTATTTTCAAAAATTGGGCAATTTTGAATTTGATAAATTATATCATGTAAAATGTAGATTATATAAAATTTATACCAGAAGTGTATTCTGAAATTAAACTGCCATAATCAGAAAATGTTTAAGGTGATATGGCAGAAATATTCACACATAATAAACTCATTCTCTGTGTAAAGGTTGAAGTACTTACATTATCTTGGTGAATGTTTTTCTACTAGAAAAGCAGCCCATACTGCAAATGGCACCCTATGGTCATGGTGTACTTTAACTCAACACAATACATTTTTTATCATAGTTACTGACAAAGTCAGCTATGCCTTCTCCCCAAAATGGAGTTCTTCCTTGTCTGGTGTCACAAAGTCAATATACAAAACTGAAAGTGAGGGTCAAGTAAAGCAAGCTTTAATTCTCTGGCCTGAAAATGGGGAAGTGGGAACATGGTTCACAAAGTAAATAAACTTCTCACCTGGTGGGAGGTGAGTGGGTTAAAATGTAGTATTTCTTTAATGAAGGGGTTGGCTATTTTTAACAAGGGAAGGAATATTCATGTTTTTTCTATGCATGGAAGGAGATTTCTCGGAATATAAATCACACCACTTTTTTCTCCTTTTTTGGTCCCGCATTTCCTGTCATGGCTGCTCAAGGATCTGTCACTGAGTATGGAAAGTATGGAAGTATGCTAATGAGGTTAGAAGTTCTTCAGTGTCCAAGTGGGCTGCCATCGTGGATCTTACTGATGTGCCTAGAAGGGGAATTTCTGTGTGCAGACCCTTTGTATCTTAGAAAAAAGCATAATTAGGTCTGGGTAGAAATTCGGTTATGTCATGTAGGTATTACACTGTGTAACAAATGCACCCAGTTTTATTTATATTCACTCCTTATTCTTGAGGGGTGTTGAAAGGTGAAGGTTCATTTTCTGTGTCTTCTTTAAGTTGTTTTTGTGTGTTGATATGGGACTCACTAAAGGAGTTAAATCTTTCCCTAACTAGTCTTAGGTAGGCCTGGTTATCTCCCGGGTGTAAGTCTAGATGTTCATACACCTGAGTAAATATCACTTGAAGTCTTATTGGCTCTAATCTTCTTGTAAGAAATTTGGTAATGGGGTTCCAAAGAAAAGGAACAAAGATAAGAAGGACTAATCTTGTGACTACTACAGAGACTTAACTATGACCCCAGTCATCCCAGCCAGTTATTTACTATTTTGGCTAAGATAGGTGTCTAAGGCATAATTATATTTTCTCTAATATATCTAGTTTTTTTAACTCCTAGGAATTCTTTCATCTTGCCTGAGGTGTTAACGTAAAAACTAAATTTCTCCCCCTATATAGCACATGTGCCCTCCACTTTAGCAGTAATTAAATCTAAAACTCTTCAATTTTGTAGCTAAAAAATTCAGAACTGTTGCTGCTTGTTGGCCTTCCAAGACAGTTACTGTGCCTTTCCATGAATCCTAGATGAGGAACAAAATGTTCCTGATGGACTTTTCAAACTCAGCTATTTCTATAAACCAAAAAAGTCCTAGGTATATGGTATGCCCTGTGCCATTCTTATCAATTATTGGATTATTGTTGCTCAAGATTCCAAAACTGAGTTTTTTGGGATTGTATGCATCTCTTTTTTCCTTGGTCTTGGATTTTGGAATGTTCAGGGCACTGGAGAGAGATGAACTGGGATTGGATATCTTTCCCAAGGGCTCTAGGTAGGTAATATTATAAGTCTCGGGCACCACCCTTACCATAGGACAGGTTCCCAGTCAGCTTGGGACAGCATAAGGAAGAGATTTGTTCCATATATCCAGAAGTTTCCAGTTCCCTTCAAGGAAACTGTAGCTGTGGACCACTGTAACCAAGCATGTATATGGGAGGTGTTCAACACTACTGACTCTGGTTTTATTGCAAGGTTCCACAGACCCCAAGGATTAAAGTTTAAGGGTCTATGGCCCAAAAAGTAATCATCAATGCACATAAGGTAGTATAAAGGAAAGGATTCCTTGGAGTTATGGGAGTGGTTGAGTTCAGAGATTGCAGTAAGGGACCATGGAGATTCTGAATACATATGAAGGTGAGTCACCAGAGTAGGTATTTGGCCTAAAACCTTGAGCAAAACCACTCCATCTTTTTACCCAGGGGATCAGTTCAGCAGTTTTGAGTCCTCCTCCTATTCCTCTTCTGAAAGTGGTGATACATAAGTTACAGTCAAAACCTGAATATGCTCCATTGGACAATAGGAAGGAGGCTAAGCTCAAGAGAGTATAGCCATGAGGGCTGGCTCATCTCCTGCCTGGCTTCTCCTTATTCATACCCAACAGTTCTTCACGTCAGAGACCTTGGCTATTTTTGGAATGTTTGGGGTTCAAGGATGTTGTAACTTGTCAACAAGGTAGGGAGGTAAGAGGATTAGAAAATTATTGAGTGGTCCATTATAGTGAGTTGTGAGGTGAAAGGAAATCCTCCTAGTGTCTTTAGAACAGGCAATGTAAATGCTCTACTTTATGTAAGATGGCAATTAAATGCTAATATCCCTAAGGTTGCAATTATAAGGGCTGTTATTAATTAAATATAGGTATTCATTTGTCCCAGTTAACTGTCAGGTATCATGAAGCAGGCTCACCCATCAGAGGCTTTGTCTTTTTGAAAAGGAATTTTAGGTCTGTGACTGGTTCAGCGTGGTAAATCTCCTCTAGCAGGAGTTTTCTTGTTTCACTCTAGTGTCGTGGACTCCCTGTAACTGAAGAACAGAGTTAGTTGTGAGAATCACCAGACATGGTCCCTTTCATTTAGGTTATAAATGGTCTTGTAGTCCTCCCTGAATTCAGATTCTTAAGTAAGTCCAGTTCCTGAGTTGGAAGGAATGGAGTATGAGGTTAGAGGGTGAAGGCAATTCTTGATTTTCATATGCCTCAAGGGCCAATGTAGATGGCATATCTTACTTTCTTTTTACCTTTGAGAAACTCCTGGTTATTGACCAGGCCAGGATTGGTTGAACATACATCAGCTCATAGGGGTTCAGTTTGATCTCTCCTTTTAGAGCAATTATCATTCACAATAGGGCCATGGGTAACAATGAAATTCATGGAAGACAGGTTTCTTGGCATAATTTGGTCAATGTTCTTTTCAGGGTATTTTTGTGGTGTGCTTTACCTTATCTGAAGATCATGGTCTCCAGGAAGCAGGTAGGTGCCAACTTATTCCTGGGCTCTAATAAGTGGCCATAGTGACAGACAACATAAAGGATTGACTGAGACAGTCCCAAATTTATTCCAGTAAAACTTTTGCCATCTCATGTGTCCTTTCAGTCTGAGAGGCAAAGGCTTCTATTCATCCAGAGAGGGTGTCAGTGAGGACTAGGAAAAACCTAAAGTTTACTGAAGCTCTGGGCATCACTGAAAAATCAATCTGCCAATCTACTCCTGGGTGTCTTCCTTCGTACTGGACTAACTGGACTTCCCCTTTCTGGATCCCCACAGGGTGAATGTTAGGATTATTTAAGTAACATGTGGAATCGGACTTGATTATCTCTGTGATCAGTTCTTGGATATTTGGAACTGTCATAGTATTACAGAGACAATTATAAAGGGACTCTGGCCAACATTGTGCTGGAATGGGTTTCTCTAATAGCTCGTAAGACAATTGCCCTTGGGAAAAACAGCTATTCATGGGACTTACCAACCATCCTGGGTGGTCAGTGCTTTTAGTGTACCCTCATTTGAAGACTTTTCCCCTTTATTTTTGGGAATAGATCAGGACATGTAAGGTGGGATGTAGAAGAAAAAGCAGAAGGAGGATCTGGAAGGTGGCTTTTCCCAAAACTGCCCGTTTGGACACAAACGGCAGTCTTATTAGTTCCTTTAATTATCTCAGCATCGTTTTTCTGATGACCATAGCAATGGATCACAGTCATCCAGATTGACATCTATCCTGCCTCTAACAATCAAAGGATAGTGGTTCCATGTTTAAACTGTTTGCTGTCAGAGGTCACCATACTCCTTTCTTTCCAAATAGCTCCATGTGTGTGCAGGATAAAGTATGCATACTTGGAATCAGTATAAACATGGAGGATTTTTCTTTTCTCCAAATCTAGCACCCAGGTAGGTTAGAGCAGTAAGCTCTTTTTCTGTGAAGAATGACCTGGTGGGACAGAACAAGCTTCTATAATCTCAGTAGGGAGACTATACCATATTCTGTTTTCCTCTGTCCCTCTCACATACAGATATCTGATTGGTGATCTATTAGTCTTCTATATTTTCAATGGGCTCAATTTTAAGGTCCGGCCTTCTGGAGTACACTTTCTTTATTACCTCTAAGCTATTATGAGATAAGTAGCCATCTTCAGATGGAAGAAGGGTGGCCAAGCTGTTGGATACTTTCAAGGTTATGTACAGGTTATCAATAAGCATCATTTGTAACTGGAGAGTTCTGCCTAGAGAAAGTCATTACATGCCCCCTTTCTTTTATGAGAGTCTAGGTATGGTGAGGAGTCCAGATGGTTAGGAGCTGCCCAAAAGTTAAATTCTCTGTCTCTTTCCAGAGAAGGACTGTGTCCACCACTGAGTGGATAGCAACTGATTCCAGTTGCTTAGAGAAGTAGACTACTATCTAGATTAGTGGCCAACTTTTGAGTTAGCACTGATATGGTAATCTCTCTCCTCTCTTGAACATAAAGATGGAAGGGTCTTCTTAAGTCTAGTAGGGCTAATACCAGGTCCACCATGAGCTGAGTATTAAGCTCTTGGAATGCTTTGTTATCTTCCACAATTCATTCAGAAGGGTTTGTGTCTTTCCTTTTTAATTGTACATACAGGGGATAGGCAATGAGGCCAAAATGGGAATCCAGAGGTGACAGAACCACTCCTATCCCTAGAAACCCTCATAATTTCTCCCAGGTTCTTGGTGCCTATAGTTGGCATATTACCCATTGTCCCCATTCTAGGAGGAATACCAGATAAGTAATATATCTCTATGAGATTTGTGCTTTCTCCTGAGAAAACTTATAAACATTCTTTGCCAAGAAGTTAAGGACTAGTGTGGTATTATGATTTGATGTTTCTCTAGAAGGGCTGGCAATAAGAATACTGTCCACATACTGGAGGAGGTTTCCTTGCTCAAGGATCAGGTCCTCCAAATCTCTGGATGAGATCTCTGCAAATATTGTGGGAAAATTCTTGAACACTTGGGAAAATACAGTCTATGTTAGGTGCTTTTTTCTGCCTTTCTAAGGATCCTGCATTTGAAAGCAAATTTCAAGACTGAGAGTATGTAGCTGGTGGAATTCAGAAAAATGAATCCTTTAGGCCAAGGACTGAGTATGCTGTTCAATTTGGAGGCAGGGTAGACGGCAGGTTGTATGGGTTAGGTACTACTGGATGTGTGTCCTTCCGACCTCATTAACTGTCCTTAAATCTTGTATTAATTGATATTTTTCATTTGTTTTTTGACACGGATGATGGGGATTTGTAAGGGGATTGACAGGGCTTGAACAGGCCCCAATTTAGTAAACTATCTACAGCAGGTTTTACTCTTGAAAGGCCCTTTCCTGGATTAAGTGGCATTGTCTTCTATTTGGGTGGAGACACCCTGACTTAAGCTTAATAGCAACAGGGGGATTAGTCTTGGACCCTTTTACCTCCTGTGTTGCCCATACATGGGGGTCTACCCAAAGTAGGTTTGGTTCCCCAACTGGCTTTCGACCCATGGAGGTACAAAGGCCAGGGCTAGTAGGTGGCTTTTGTCTTCAGGACTTCAAAACTAACTTTCCCCTTTAAGTATATTGTTGCCTCCAGCTTATGTAACAAATCTCATCCCAATAGTGATACAGGGCAAGCAGGCATATAGAGGAAAGAATGTGCCCACACTAATCCATCTAAATCACATTCTAAATGTTCCTTAAAAGAACTTCTCTGTGATTTGCCTTCCACTACCATAATAGTACACTTAGTTTAGGTTAGATTTCCCTGTTGGGTGTTCAAGACCGCATAGCTTATCCCTATATTGACCAAAAAGTCAAACTTTTTGCCACTTACTTTTGGGGTAAGTCAAGGTTCCTACAAGGAAACTTGAGGGCACCTTCAACAGTCTATCCCAGCTAGCTGTCCACATGTCTGGGTGGGTCTTACACTTGTTACAGCTGCAGCAGTTTTCCCTTTTTTTTTTTTTTTTTTTTTTGAGTTGGAGTCTCACTCTGTCACCCAGACTGGAGTGCAGTGGCCGTTCTCGGCCACTGCAGCCTCGACTTGCTGGGCTCCGGCGATCCTTCTGCCTCAGCCTTCCAAGTAGTTGGAACTACAGGCGTGGGCTATCACGCCCAGCTAATTTTTTTGATTTTATTGCCCAGGCAGGTCTCGAACTCACGGGCTCAGGCAATCCACTCACCTCAGCCTCCCAAAGCACTGGAATTACAGGCTGAGCCACCAAGCCCGGCTGCAGTTTCTAACAATTTCACTGGGGCTACTCCCTTTTCCAGTAACCCGCTTCCCTGAATATGGTACACAGATTAGGGCCTAGCTTCTGGGATCTCCAAGATCCCCCTGATTGGGAGTTTGGGTGACTTACTGGAGTTGCAGGGCCTTTTCTTGGTAAGACTCATTGTCTTCAGGATGGGTACGTACCTTGGAAGCCAAGAGCCTAAATGTTGACTGTCTTCTCTGCTCTCTTATTTTCCTTGATGTTGGTCTCTGCATCTTGATTGTTGAACACCCAGAAGGCAGATTCCACCAACATGGAGAAAAGAGTTGTTGGCCTTATCTCTAGCTTTTGTAAATATTTTCTAATATCAGAGGCACCATGGAATACAAAATGGGACTTTCAGACAGCCCCTTCTCCAACTGAATTGGGATCAGTACTAGTGAATACAGGAAGACATTCTCTCAACCTTTTCATGAAAGCTGATTGGTTCTCCTTTGGGTCCTGAGTATTCCCCTGGATTTTGTTTCATTTGATGAGCATTTTCCTCACTACTTGTATTTCTCTTAAAATAATGGTCCCCAAATGAGTGAGGTTTTGCATTCCCCTCTCTATGATTCTGGTTTGGGGCACTATCTGGTACTGCCTGAACCACAGGCTAGTATATTATGTGTCCAGCATTATTACAATTTATTTTAACAGCTTTTCTCCTAGCTTTGGCAACAACCAAGGCCTTTTCTTCTCCTGAAGGGAAACCATTGAGAAGAGTTTGTGTATCTGCCCAGGTGGGGTGGTGATTTTGAAAGATTCCTCTGATTAATTGAGAAAACCTTCAGGGTCTTCTCTCAGTCTCTTTAAGGGGTCCTTCCAATTGTGCAAATCAGATTAGGAAAATGAACATAAATGGTGACTAGATGGTTTCCATCTCCATTGTGTAATTCCCTGAGAAGGAAGAGTCCCGATCTGTTATTTGACTGACAGCTGGTGATCCCTGCAGATACTTGCAGACTTAGTGTCAGCAGTGGGCAAAAAATAGCACAGGGTTGGAGGTGAAGGGCTGAGGTATGGAGGAGGAGCCGACAACTTGCTTAAGGAAGGGGCAGAAGTAGAGGATGAAGGAGTTAATGAATTTGAGGAAGAAGTGGGAGATGACTGTGGAAGGTGAGCAGTCAGTCATAGACAAGGAATGAGGCTAATGGGAGATTCTAAAACTGAAAGCAAAGGCTTGATCTTCTGGGTTACTGAAGGTCCCCCAGTGGGATCAAGATGGCACTTTATCTGCAACCTCATATTTTAGTAGAGGACCATGAAAAACTAGATCTAAGGCACTTCATTCCCTTTCTTGAATTTTTGACAACATAGGTTCAATTAGAGGATGGTATTTTAATGGATAGACCTGTTTTCAGGCTAAACCTCTCTGTCCACCAAATTATACTGGGGCTATGTGGCATTATAAAAGAAAATTAGCTGCTTCCTGGTCAGTGTGTAATACCTAAAAGATTTCCAATGGTCGAGAACACATCTTAGTGGGGTACCCTCCAGAACCAATGTTTGCTTTCCCATACTCTAGATTTCTTATCTAAAATTTCTTTCCAACTCCTCAAAGCGTTTCTCCAGGGGTTTATGGAGACACAAATTCCACACAAACATCCCCAGATGAGGGAGAAGAACTGATACGTGAGAAATATACACCACTTAGATATCTTAATTGTAATAAAATAGTGACATAGTCACTAAGGTACCAGAGTACATAGCCAAAAATTGCCTCAGATGTGGGGGCATTTTTAGGAGATATGAACATCTTCACAGGCACCAATAGAATTCTGGCACTTCTATCACCAAGAAGCTTCTTTTCATGACTCTTTCAACTTAACATTTGACATTAACTACCACTCCCTAATTATGCAGACATTCTTGACTTCAGGGGCACCACATTTTTTATATTTCTTAACATAAGTTTGAATTCTTTTTCAAATTTTGCTTCCCTGGTTTTTCTAACTTTGTCTCTAATTATATTGATAACCCCTATGAACCGTTCACAGTTTCTTCTTGTAGTTACTCAACATATATTTATTAAGCTGCCATTATGTGTCTGAAATTGTTTAAGGCAGAAATATAAACAAAATACACATAATCCCTATTGCTATGCATGCAGTTGACATTCTAATGGAGAAAAACTAACAAAAAAGTAAATTCATGCTAAGTCAGTATCATAGGTTAACTTATGTCCCCTGATTCTTCTCAAATTATGTTTCTCATCTGGATACCTGGTATCTGTGAATGTGATCTTATTTAGAGAAGGGGTCTTTGCAGATGTAATTAAGTTTAAAATCTTTAGAGGAGATCATCCTGGATTTTTTTTTCTTTTTTTGAGGGGAAGGAAGCTCTAAATCCAGTGATGTTTGTCTTTATAAAAAGATGGGAAAGCATAGAATTACAGAAAGGCCACATTAAAATGACAGAGAAAGAAGTTGTGCAGTCCAATGCCAGTGGTGGCCAACAACTACCAGAAGCTAAGAGATAGGCATGAACACATTCTCTCTCATAGCCTCCAGAGGAAACCTCTTCTGACAACAACTTGATTTGGGACTTCTGGTCTCCAGAATTATGAAAGAATAATTATCTGTTCATTCAAACTACCATACTAGTAGTAATTTGCTACAGGAACTCTAGAAAACTGATATAGTCAAGATGTTAAGAAGTACTATTGAATAAAATGGAGAAAGTTCTAAGGATTGTGAAAATATGGTAAAAATTTGCCAATTTAACTGTGTGAATGTAGGACATTTGGTGACTATCTGACAGATGTAAAGAATTAAACCATGTAGAAATCAAGCAGAAGACATGTTCTTATGTATGTATGTATGTATGTATGTATGTATGTATTTAGTCAATGGTTCTAAGGTTGAGAAACCCTGATTTTTTTTTTTTATCTAGGCATTTTCAAATGCAAAAAAGGAGTCAGAGCATGACTAAGCATTACAGAAACAGTAAGGAAGGCAAGGCGAGTGAGCCAGTGTGAGTGCCGACAGACAGAGATAAGTAGCATAGCTTGAGGTTCCTTCATAAAGCGTCTTGTAGGTAATTTATATAAGATGAGATCTAGGTTTTTGGATGATCATTCACAGAGAGGTGATGTGTTACCAAATTAGGTACTTGGTTGAGAATACTTTGGTTTGAAGGCAGGTAAATACAGCAGTAGAGAACATAGTTAACAGGTTATTACACTCATCTAAGTAGAAATAATAGTGCCTTGGGTAGGATGATGTGACCAATATATTAGTAGTGGAGATGATGAGAAGAGGTCAATTTTGAGATATACTTTAAAAGTAGAACCAAAAAGAGCTCCTAACAGATTGACTATAAAATGTGATAAAACAGAGTCAAAAATAATCTCTATTTGTGGTCACATTAACTGGAAGAATAGAGTTATTTAATGAAGGGGGAAGAAATCAGAAGTTTGTTTGGAGAGAATTGGCAATCTATTTTAAGTAAGTTAAGACTGAACTAGGCAGCTCTTCATTCCCTCATTCAATGTACTATTCTTTCAACATCATTTCAACCAGTGCATCTTCAGATCTGGGATTACTCTGCTATCTGATGTTCAGAAAGATAATCATATGTTCCCAAAAAATCAGCCATTTTCTTCTCTACCATCCAAATATATTACATATCCTTATTTCTTCCTTTGGCTGATAGCATTGCTATTTATCTAGTTTCTCAGATTATACACTCTGGCACTATCCATGTTAGTTAATTTTATGTGTCAACTTGACTGGATTATGTGGTTTCTAGATATTGGCTAAATATTATTTCTGGATATATCTGTGAGAGTGTATCAATTTAGCATCTAAATTGATAGCCTGGGTAAAGCAATTTGACATTATCTGTTGAAGGATTGAACAGAACAAAAATGTGGAAGGAGAATTCTTTTTCTTTCTTTTTCTGCCTGATTAATTGGACAGGGAATTTAGTCTTTTCCTGTCTTTCAACTAAGACACCATTGGTACTCCTGATTCTCAGGCCTTTGACTGTTATTTATACGATTGGTTCTCTGATTGTCAGGACATTAAACTTGGACTAGAACTTACATCATCAGTTCTTCAGATTCTCAAGTCTTTGGAGTAAGGATATTTTTGTTCTACAGTTTGCAAATGGCTGATCATGGGGCATCTCAGCCTCCATAATTGGATAAGGTTATTGCATATAATAAAAGATATTTCAAAACACAAAGGTGAAGACAAAGGGCATTTCTTATACCATCTCTGTTGGCAAAATTTGAGCCCTATTTAAGAATAAGCAAAAACAAAACAAAACAAAGTAGATGCTGTCAGTGAAAAAGGCAGAGTAAGAAACTTCAAATGTCTCTCTCTCTATAGAAGTAATAAAATAATAGCAAAATCTGCCAAAATCAACATTTTTGGAATTCCAGAACTAACCAAAACTTGCAGCATTCCGGAAAACACTTATTTTTTTTTTTTTTAAAAGATGTAATCTCTGCAAAACAGTAAGACCTATGCGACTTTATTTTTTTTGAGTTGAAGTCTCACTCTGTCATCCAGACTGGAGTGCAGTGGCCGCTCCCAGCCACCGCAGCCTCGACTTCCAGCGATCCTTCTGCCTCAGCCTTCCGAGTAGCCAGAATTACAGGCGCACGCTACCACGCCCGGCTGATTTTTTGATTTATTGTAGAGATGAGGTCTCGCCAAGTTACCCAGGAGGGTCTCGAACCCGTGGGCTCAAGCAATCCACTCACCTCAGCCTCCCAAAGCCACGGGATTACAGGCTGAGCCACCCAGCCCCGCCACTTTAACTGTTTTAACTACACTAATCCCTCTCCCAGCTTAGCGGTAGACTTGAAAATAACAGAAAATTTTCTGTTATCATCAGTGGAAGGAGCAGAATGAGCCTCATTTTTGAATAATTGTCCTTATTTGATCTGTCTAGTGACTTTCAGGAAAATTCACTCATTTGCTTCATTTTATCTTTATTTGACAAAATTCAGAATTCACCCTAAAGTCATTTTCTGGGGGAGAAGGAGAGAGGCATTTGTTAAATGCATTTGCAGGTGAATGGTTTAGATACGAAGGCAGAGGATATCAATTGTGGCAAACAATAGACTAACCAAAAAGCTTGGGAGAAGAGACTGGAGAATAAGATGCTTTGGGAAATAAGAATTTTTTTCAAAGTACTTATTTCTATTTCTAACATACTTCTGGTAATCTAGAAGATGATGTACACACCCAATGCCGTCTGCATGTTGAGGAAAAACATAAGAAGGAAAACAAAATTCAATAACATCTGGCTGATCTTGAGGCACTGTGCAAACAGAAATATGATTAACTTAGAGTTATAACTACCTGTTCGTGTTTTTTTAAAAGGTGTGCCCCAACACATACAGAATTATCTAGAAAGACTGGAAAATTTTTAGTCATGTGAGAAAATCTCAGTCTAATCATTAATCAACCAATAAGCTTTAGTGTCCACACATGACAAAATATAAAGACTTCACAAAATTAGTTCAAAAAAGGTGTTAAGAATACAAAAAATAAAAACATGCACAAGAAAAAATCCTGAGGAAGAATTTCATTTCCAAATTTGCCACATTATAATACTTAAAATGTACAGTTTTCAAGATAAAATTATGAGGTATGTAAAGAAACAAGAACATATGGCCCATGTACAAGGAAAAAACAACCAATAGAAAATTCATCTCAGAAAGCCCAGATCTTAAAATAGATTAAGATTTTTAATACTCTATTTTAAATAAGCTAATGGAATCCATGTCTAAGGAACTCTGTAAGTGCATGACTGTATATAAAACAGAAGTCTTAAAATGCTACACTTAAATTTATGTGTGCATGCATGCACATGTGGGCATACATGTGCATGCATGCGTACACACACACACACACAATCTGCAAAGTAGATATTTTTCATTTCATTCTAATTTAATTCTTAATACTGTTTCTCATTCAATATAATAGATTTCAGTCTATTTACTTAAATATAAGTGAGAAAATGCTCCCAACACTACAAGGTCAGGGTATAGCCAATATAATACATACCAGATTTTTAGGGTCCCAGAATAATGTTCTGTCAATAATATCAGAGTGCTTCTTGTGACTTGTATTTTATCGCCAATCCTAGCTGCTACAGAGTAATTTTTAATTCTCCAATTCATTTCTACTTGTGCTTTTCTGAAAATATTATACTATAGCAGAATTTTGGTGCTGACAACTTAGAGACTATCTCAACTTCCTTTGACCTTCTATGGTTTCACTGAGATCATTCAGTTATCAAACTGGATTCCTAAGGTAAAATATCCTTCCTATTGTTGTTTTATATCTTTAACAATCTAAGTCTCAATAACTTTTTAATTATCACTATATTAACTCACTATTTTATGGATTACATTTGTCAATACTGCATATTCTACAGTTGCAAACATATTATCAATCCACATTGCTATAATATTGTAAGCTTGAACTATGTATGACATAATTAACAAGTAACAACTTTAATACTCAGTGGTGGAATCAATACAAAGCGATAGAGACCCCACTAACACTTTGAAAAGAAAAATAAATTCATATATAGTATTTTAGATTACCATATTTTAGAATTTTCTCAGAATAGTTTGAAAAGTAGGCTTTATAAATGTTGCATATGTCTCAAGTTATTCCCATTTGCCAAGATGAATAGCACCCAGCAGCAACAAAGTAAGATTCATCACCTAAATTTCATGGAGCTATAATTTCTATACGAGATTAAATACTGTAAAACAAAAATTCTAAAACTTAGACTTTTTTGTTTCAATGGGGAAATTTGTCTTTCTTTGTTATGCATTTTTTGTTTTAATTTCATTTGATACTTTAAAGGAAGAGTTTACATTCCCTTCTGAAGAAATTACTTTTCCACACATTGGATGTGCAGGTTTTCTTTTCTGAATAACAAAAAACTCTTAAATTATTACTGTTACTTAGTTATATATACACTGGGATGAAATTTTCTCATAGGTATCCAAGGTGAGAGATCAACATTTTCTATTTGTTCTTTAAGTCACAAAAGCATAAGAGAGGATACAGCAATATCATTTTATTGATATTTTCATTTGTTTTCTATCCATAAATTTGCCTACTTAGTAACTGTAGAATGTACACTGCATCTAATCTCCAGGGAAAAGTTTGAAGATTAAATGTACATTTAATTAAAGTGTACTGGACAGCATAACACTATTAATTATATAGGTGGTATACATTAGATGTTACTTTTCTATTGATGTATGAAAATGTTCATGATATATATAATAAATAAAAACTTTATGTCAATCAAAACCTAACTGCTGAAGTTAATTTTCCTTATGTTTAATACTGTTTTGCCTATAACTTTCAGGTAATATTTTAAAGGAAACTGCACAAGTACCAAACAATAGTAAGCTAGTATTTTCTTAACTCATGATTGCTTTATCTCACAATAATCAACAGTAAATGTCACTATTATATTATGCTACAAGTGCGTATTTGTATATAAAGATAGCATAATTTTATGAAATTGATTAGGCAAAGTTTGAATTCTATATGCACAGAAAGTTCAAAAGTATTAGCTGAGTTAAATATTGAACATTCTAGACAGGAAATAGTAGAAGAAAATGATGAAAAGAGAGTGTTCCAACTTTAACAAGGAACTAAGACTTCAGACAGGACCTATTTTTTTTTTATCTTGGACTAGAGAAGCTGTGAGTTCTAGTGTACCAATGCAGAGATCAGTTGTTAAGTTGTCATTATCTCAGGTCTTTGCCTATATTCCAATCTTATGCAAGAACACAAGTCTATTATCAATACTTACACTATAGATTGGGCAAATCCCAATATATCCCCCTTGAACAAATCAACTTATAAACCTTGTGATGACATGCTCACCTTTCATCAAGGTTCCTGTCTTCTCCACATTTCCCACCAGATGTAATTTCAGGGTCATGTTTGAGTCTACATTAATAGTTTTAGTCTAAATATATCAATTGTCTGCAAATTTATTTCTCTGTTAATTTTTTAAAGTGGGTAATAGATTCATTGCAAACAAGATAAATGATAAAATAGTCCCAATGTCCACTAAAAATCAACAAAACAACAACTTAACAAAACAGAAAAGATGATAAGGCAAACCTGGCTTTTTCAGTTGCAGCCATATGACTAGATAAGTTACTTATTTACTCTAAACCTCATTTTTCTTATCTGGGAAAATATGGAGAGGGGTTATTTGTAAATTTTTGAAAGTTTGCTGTGATATTAAATTAGACAATAACACACACAATGAGTATTTTCTAAAGATATTTATTTTAAAATGTATATAAATCAGAAACATATGGAAAAAGTGTAGGATTTTCCTGTATTTCTATGTCTGTTTTATTCTATGAAGGAATTCCTAATGTGTATTTTCCTCATAGTATGAAATCCAGCATGTACTGCTGAGTAGGGAGGAAATCTTTTATGGCTACATTAACATCATGTGGCCAGTAAGGGTTATTTTGTTCACTCTGGAGTCATAATTTATTGCACAGCTTTTTATTAGTTTGAAGGAGTCAATACCAGCATTCCCTCAGCACTAATATGGACAGGCTTATTGTTGGAAAACTGCTATGAAGTTCTCAGTGAATAATATTCTATAAACATAATTTGATGATGGTTTAATAGCAAAGGGTTGGTAATAATTATGCTTTCCAATGTGCTGAGTAGAAATGCTCTTTAATGTCTTGAGTTCTTGAGGTCTTAACTCTGCAAGATGACTCTTGCTCAATATCTGGCAATGAGTTGTCACCAGGAAGTTAACTTATATTTTCTATTTGTGTGTGTATGTATTTTCCAAACATTGAAACATCTTGTCTTATTTCTACTTGATGCAGCGGTCTCACTATCTAACTAATTACATGTTTTTCAGGGTTGAATATGACAGCAACTTCAATAGACACAGCAGTGATAGTAGATAATTCCCTGTGACTTTTTTTGCCAGCCATTAAAACAGAAACTATCCAAAAATAAAATGGAAGAAAATGTATTGTACCTTGGTAAACAAAACTTCTAGGACCTCAACTAACAAAGAAAGTTGTTGAATCCAATAATAATCAAATTCTTATATTTCTTTTCTTTACACCCTTAGCACAAAGACCTGATCTTATGAATACAGCATGGTAGTAAATCCATTTGTTATTCATATATTAATGTAGTATTTTGTCTGATATAAATTTGAAAATTGTTGAAAAATAGGAAAAATAAATTAGACTTTCATGGACTTATATTAATCATTAAGACCTTTTTATAAGGCAAATTTGAGATCAGCAAAGGCAGGCGGGGAACATTTCCATGATGCTAGGAAATTAAGTAGAATTTTTAAAACAAGGTACTATCATTTCTCCTTACTCCTTGCTTAAACAACATGGAAAAGAATGTTGATCCATAGAGTAATAAGCATTTTTTAAAAAATTGCAACTGGTTTAGCATAGCCTAAACCTTCTGTAAAAAAACTGTCATTTCTCTTTGACTCCAAAAAAAACCCGACATTTATTTTCAAAAGTGTATTTATCCTTACATGTTTAAACTTCAGTCACCTTTCAAGTACTCTCCGTTTGAGGCAATACACCTGTAGAGACACTTTTTCCACTGCTCAAAACAGTTTTTGAACTTGCCAATGCCGATGCCTCTTCGTGCTTCTGCTGTTTTTTGTTTCATCTCTTTCATGTTGGCAAAACGTTTCTCTTTGTGGACTTTCTACACCTGGGGAAAAAAAAAAAAGCTGCTCAGGGTGAGGTGGGGTGAATAAAAAGGGTGGAGCACAGGGGTCAGGCCATTTTGGGTCGAAAACTGCTGAACATTCAGTCCAGTGTAGGCAGGTGCATTGATAAATCACCTATCATAAAATGAGCAAAAGTGTTAAAAGAACATCCCCACCCCCCAGAAAGTTCACTGAAGCCAAACACAGCCTCTCAAAACAATGTGAGTTGGTACACTGATGCTGGTGGCTTCCTACAACACTTACTTAGTAGGGGAAGCTTGTGCTACAAGCGGTCCGCCCTCCAAAATATAATTCAGTTTTTTCTTTTTCTTCTCATACTTTCTTATAATCTGATCCTTATTGATGGAAATTGAAAGCTTTTACTGTTCAAAGTAAAAGAAAAAAGTAATTTAGAAAGAAATTAATTTCATTGAATTGAGGGAAAAATTAGAAAATATAATAACTAATAAACTCTTCATAATTTGGGAGAAAATTCATTATACAAAAATTCACTTTTACTTATTAAGATTCTAGAATGATTTAAAAAATAAGCTGTTCATGTAAAAATATTTTTAAAACCTAGCTACTGAAGTCACAAAACTAACTATTTATAAAATTTGATGCTTAATATTACTTTGGAACTCTATGAAAAAGTCTTAACCTTTAAAATTTTATTTTCCTATCTCTATATACACACATATATTTAAAATGTTACATTAATATGCATTTATATGCATGCATATATGTAAAATTAATGTAACAATTTAAATTTAAATGCCTTTAATCACTTTATTGTACATCACTCAGTTAATTATTCATAAAACTATGTGAGATTAACAGGATAATTTTTATAGATAAAGAAATTGATATTCAGAGAAGTTGTGATTTTGTCATTTTATTTATTTTATAGAATACTTAGAAATAGACTTACAAAATAGCACAAAGCAATCTCGACTCACCACTGATACAACCAAGTATTACACTTGTGCTCTTCCCAACCCCAGGCCTATTATCATATATGTGGTATTTTTAAATATATGCTTTTCTTTGTACTATTTACATATGCAATCTAAAGCAAAATGCCACATTATTTATATATATATACTATATATGTTATTAATATATACTAATTTAGCATTATATAAATGATACAAACACTATATTTCTATTTTCAACTTGATTTTGCTTAATATTATGTTCTTGCTATTTATCTATAGTCATGCACGCTGTTATTTGAGGTATTGATTATATCTATTCTATGCTATTACACTGATGAATATAACCAATATATTTAACTTTTCTCCTCCCCTTGAACTTTAGTGGGTTTTTTTTCTTTTTTCTTTTTTCTTTTTTGAGTTGGAGTCTCACTCTGTCGCCCAGACTGGAGTGCAGTGGCCGCTCCCGGCCACCGCAGCCTCAACCTGCTGGGCTCTGGCGATCCTCCCGCCTCAGCCTTCCAAGTAGCTGGAATTACAGGCACGTGCTACCAGGCCCTGCTAATTTTTTGATTTATTGTAGAGATGAGGTCTCGCCAAGTTGCCCAGGCGGGTCTCGAACTTGAGGGCTCAGGCAATCCATCACCTCAGCCTCCCAAGGCGCGAGATTACAGGCTGAGCCACCGAGCCCGGCTGGTTTTATTCTTTTTTAAGCCATGGAAAATAATATGTGTGTGTGTGTGTGTGTGTGTGTGTGTGTGTGTGTGTGTGTGTGTGTGTGTATTACATGCAAATAGGAGAGTTTCTTTAGCAATTGCATTGTTTGATGGTAGGCATGTGCATTTTTAGCTACATTACAAAATTCCACTTCAAAGCAGTTTATTTATATATGCTCCCACAACAATGTATATGGAGTCACTGACAATTCCACATTGAACCTCTCTGTTCCCAAAAACTTAAGATGGAATCTGATGAATACTTGAATGGAGCCCAGTTCATTTTTCACAATGCTTCATAAATATAACTCAGATTCATTTAAATATTAGCATAGCATTTTGCATTGCAGAAACAGCTTTTATACGTTTGCCTCTTTAAAAGCTTTACCTTAATAATTCTGCTTCCAATATTAAATTACATAATAAATCATCTCTTCGGTCAGACTCGGTGGCTCAGCCTATAATTTCGTTGCTTTAGGAGGCCAGGGTGAGTGGATTGCCTGAGCCCGTGGGTTCGAGACCCACCTGGGCAACTTGGTAAGACCCCCATCTCTACAATAAATCAAAAATTAGCCGGGCGTGGTAGCACACGCCTGCAGTTTCAGCTACTTGGAAGGCTGAGGCGGAAGGATCCCGGAGCCCAGCAAGTCGAGGCTGCGGTGGATGGGAGCGGCCACTGCACTCCAGTCTGAGTGACAGAGTGAGACTCCGACTCAAAAAAATAAAAAATAAAAATATAAATAAATAAATAAATAAATAATCTCTTCATACACAGTAAAAGAAAAAGTTCAACATAACCAATTTACAAGAATAAAGTATTCTGAATTAGTTGTATGAGATTAAGTTTTTATTTGGATATACTTTTATGACCTTCTTACAAATCAATCTATTCATTTAGTAAAATGAATACTTTTGCAATAGACAAAAAGTGTAACATACAAATATGAGTAACTATTGTCTTGGCCTCCTTGAGTACATTATTTATTGAGTATCTTAATTTCTATAATCGGTTAAGATGTAGCATTATTAATCTATCAACACCAGCATTTAGAACACCACCTAGTATGTGATATGTGCTTAGTAACATGGAATAAACAAATAAATAAATGAAAGGAATATGTAAATAAATGAAAACTGGTAATAATAAACTAGGATGCAAATCAATCTCCTTGGAGAATGAAATAAAAATTCAAATTTACATATTAAATTGAAGAAGTAAAAATAGTGTTTTAACTTCAACATGTAAAAAGCACAAGTATTATCACACACATTCTTAAAACCACAAAAGGTAGAACAAATTAAAAACCACTTACTTACTTAAAGCTAGTAGAGAAGTGAGATTGTGGGGTAAACTTTCAGCCTGAAATCCAAAGAGCCAATTTAAACAAGAGTCACAGCCCAGATCTTCTTACCTGGAGCAGAAGACCTATGAATCATAAGCTGGTAGGAATATTTACATAATTTTAATAAATGACTGGATGCTGAGTGTGGAGTAACAAGAGAATGAGAAACTCCTGGGGTCATAATCATAAACAAACTACAACATTTTTATGAGTTTTACCTCCACAAACTCTATCAGATTCTTAAAGTGATGATTCAAGAAAAATGCCCTTGTGGCTCTGTCAGGAGGAAAGGAGGAACAATTATTGTGAAATATGTTTAGAGTCATATACATTAAAAAGGAATACTCTCCAAGGGAAAGGTCTTTACTTATCATACTTTTTTTTTTTTTTTGAGTTGGAGTCTCACTCCATCGCCTAGACTGGATTGCAGTGGCCGCTCCCGGTCACCGCAGCCTCGACCTGCTGGGCTCCGGCGATCCTTCCACCTCAGCCTTCCTAGTAGCCGGAATTACAGGCATGTGCTACCACGCCCGGCTGATTTTTTGATTTATTGTAGAGATGAGGTCTCGCTGCCCAGGCGGTTCTCGAACCCGCGGGCTCAGGCAATCCACTCACCTCAGCCTCCCAAAGGCGCGGGACTACAGGCTGAGCCACTGAGCCCGACTTTACTTATCACACTTTTAAGGAAGGCATTCCTTCCATTGCAGCCCACTCTGTCTTCTCTGTCTCATAGAGACATAGAAGGTTGAATATCCTTTTTCTGAAATTCTTGCAACCAGAAGTGTTGTGGATATGAATTTTTTTTTAATTTTTAATTTTCAGATGAAAGATACTCAACCTGTATACCACTGGAACAACACTTGTGGAATTTATGACCAAGAGTAACAGACCACTAAAAGACTGAGATTTAATTATAAGACTGTAGAATGCCCCCACCCAACATCTAACCACCACACCAATAGAGGTCATGTTACCGACAAAAAGAAACTGAATACTCATCAGTAGATCTGGTCTGAAACAAATACTAAAAAAATTCTTTTGAGAGAAGGAAAATGGTTTAGCTAGAAATTTGTCTCTACATAAAGAAAGGAAAAGTGTCAGAAAAAATAAATGAAGGTAGCACTTAATATTCTCTTTTCCCTACTTTTAATTGCTCTAACAATAACTTTAAATCAATAATACTAGCAATATATTGGGTGTTTACAGCAGGTGCATAAGTGAGTGAATAAAGCATTTTCACAAGGGTTCTAGCTTAAATACTTGCAAGCTGTGGATATTTTCTGAGAAGAGTACTTTGAAAAGATCAAAGTTTAAGGAATAGAAGAAAACAATAAATTAAAAAGAAATTTGAAGATTCTGGCATCTTCATACATAGCAAACACTAAACTCCTAGCCAAGTTGACATAAATTCTAACACTAAAGGCTTACATACGTTTGTACGTTTGGCTCAATACAGGTCTGATTTTCAACAACAGAATACAGAGTATGCTGAAGGGCAAGTTAAACATAATCTGAAAAGACAAAACATCTTAACCAGAATCAGATATGACACAGATAGCAAATTAGCAGACAGTGAATTTATAATAACTACAATTAATGTGTTACATAGATCTAATGGAGAAAGTAGATAGCATGCTTGAAGAAATATATAAAGGAATGCTAGAAATGTAAAATTTCATAGCAGAAATGAAGAATGCCTTCAGAAGATTCATCAGTAGGCTGCACTTGGCTAAGGAAAATCACTAAGATGGAAAACTAGGTGAACAAAAACTTTCCAAATTTAAATTCAAAGTGAACAATGAATATTAATGAAAAAGAACATCAAAGAACTGTAGAACTATTTCAAAAAGCATGAAATATACCTAGTTAGAATGCCAGAAAAAGAAGAATGGAGAAGAAACAATTGAAGTAATAATGGTCAAGAACTTCCGAAATCAATGACTGGGGAAAAAACAAAACAAAACAAACAAACAAAAAACAGATTCAGAAAACTGAGAACACCAAGCAGAAAAAAAGCAAATAAACAAAAACCAAAGAACAACAGCAACAAGGAATACTAAGCTAAGCATGCAATTTCCATTATTTAAGAAACCAAAAACCAAATAAAACTTTGAAAAAACTAGAGATTGGGGCAAGAGAATAATAATTTACCGTTAGAAGATAAATAATAAGAATTTTAGTAGACTTGTCAGAAATCCTACAAGCAGAAGAGAATTGTATAAAATATTTAAAATATTTAAAATATTTAAGACATTGAAAGAAAAAAATAACCACCAATTCAGAATTCTATATTCAGTGAAATTATCCTTCAGAAAAGAAGGAGAAATAACAACTTTCTCAGACAAAAAGAAACTGAATACTCATCAGCAGATCTGCTCTGAAACAAATACTAAAAAATAAAATAAGGCCAGGCATGGTGGCTCAGCCTGCAATCCCAGCACTTTGGGAAGCTGAGGCAAGAGTATTGCAAGAGTATTGCCTGAGCTTGGGGATTCGTGACTAGCCTGGGCAACTTGGTGAGAACTCTTCTCTACAATAAATCACAAAACTAGCTGGTCATGGTGGCATGCAACTGTAATTTCCGCTGCTACTTGGAAGGCTGAGGTGGAAGAATCGCCTAAGCCCAGCAAGTCGAGGCTGCAGTGGCTGGGAGCAGCCACTGCACTTCAGTATGGGTGACAGAGTAAGAGTCCAACTCGAAAAAAATAAATAAAATAAAAGGACAACCTGTATTAAATTCACTGTGAATATAAAAACTTGTATTTCTTTTTAAATGGATTTGAAGTAAAGGAATAGAAAATAAGTATATTTTAAACGTATAAAAAAGGAGGAATAGTTATATTAATTTTGAACAACGTAGATTTTCAAACAAGTAAAATTATCAAGACTAAAGAAAAGTATTTAAGAATTATAAAATGGTCTATTCTTAAAGAAGACATAATTCTAAATGTGTTTGCACCTGAAAACAGAGCATTTGTATATGTGAAACATAAACTGATAGAACTGAAAGAGAAATAGAAAAATCTGCAACTTTACTTTGGAGACTTCAACACCTCTCTTTCAGTAGTTGCTATCCTAAGCATAAACAAGTCAGTAAGCATATAGTTGATTGAACAGCATGATCAAATTGACATGTATAGAACACTTTCAACAACAGCAGAATACACATGCTTCTTCAATTCACATAAAATAACCACCAGGATAGGACCATATTCTGTGCCATATATCACATGGAGAAGACCTTCATTTATGCAAATTCTAAAAACTATTTAGGAGGTCAGGGGATCCCAGGATAAAATGCAGAATGTGACATAACAATCTAACTGCACTACAAATATATGAAACATACTCATTGAAAGGTGAAGGGTAAAAGTGCTGACCCAGATACTGTACAAACAAGTATTTACACCCTGGTCCTCTTCACATTATCCTGTAAGAATTTGGACTTTGGTTACTGCTATTGCTGTGACTAATAAACTGTCCTTTGTCTCTAACTCAGGAGACTTATGTATTCTGCTAACAATTATGAAACTGTAGAAGATTAATTAGTTAGGTAAGAAATAGGAAAATATTTCATACACTTAAGATTTTTCATATGCATACTTAGAAAAATGTCATTATAAGTTTAGCTGACTTGAACTTATATCAATACATTATAGTTTTAGAAAAGAACTTGAGCATATACTATGGGTTCCATTCAGTAGTTCCTGTGAGCTAGGTTCAACTAACTTAAACTTCAACTAGTGTTAATAAGGATCGTAGTAGTAGATTGGTAAATACCATTTGTTGATTAGGTCCTAATAGTTGTCTTAGTTCTCTATCATCCTAACAAATCACCACATATTGTTCTGCTTCAAACAACACAATTTTTTAATTTCAAAGTTCTACATGTCAGAAGCCCCCGTAGGAACATCTTATTTCTTTGTTCAGGGACCCACATGGCCAAAATCAACCTGCTGACCAGCTTGAGCTACCTGGAAGAATTAGGCAGTGTTCACTTTCAGGTCATTGGCAGACCTGTTTCCCTCCTGGTTGTTGGCTGAGGGTTACTCTCAACATCTAGAGGCTGTCCATCTTTTCCTATCTGTGGTCTTCTTTCTTTAAATTAAAAGCCAGCAACAGGTGGTTGAATCCTTCTCATAAATTTCTCAGAGATTTATTTCTCTCAGAGGCTTATTTCTTCTACTTATTCTATTACGTGTCTTTGATGAACAATTCTGCCTTTCTCTTTTTAATTCAAGGGTCTATGTGATTACACTGAGCCACTTCAATAAATGAGGCCATTTTTTCTACTTAGAAGTCAAATATTTAGCCACCTTGATTCTACCTACAACCTCCCTTTGCCATGCAACATAACATATTCATATATGTAACACAATGGGGTAGAGATCGTGGAGGCCACAATTCTGTCTATCACACTCTGGCATGAAGCACAGGCCTAATTTCTAGGCTAAAAATGTATTGGAATCTTGGAAATTATCTCTAGATGAAATATAAAGCTAAGTTCAGCTTGAGTAAGAGATCTAAGAAGAGATGACTAAGAAACGGGATTATTTAATCTGGGGAGGAGGATAAGATATTAGCCCTTTGGTATGTAGCATTATCACACACATATAATACGGAACATATGTTCTCCATTAAGGGCAAAACCAGAGATATTTTATGTTATTGCATGAGAGGTTTAGACTTATGATATATATTAAAAAGTTATTAAAATTTATTAAGTATTAGTATGGGTTATTGGGTGATACAATCTGGGAACTTCTGAGGAAAGGACTAGCTACTTGTCTTCCAGGATGACACTGAAGGCAGTTTCCACAACAATTGGCAATAGTTTACATTTTCTACCAAAGTTAGGATTTTAGAGGTTAATCAAAGCTTATCAATCAATAGAAAAAACTGATGATTTTTTCTTTTACAAAAATATTAACTCAGTATTTTCTTAACACTCACATATTTATATAAAATAATTCAGAAAAAAAAAGTTGTTCTGGAAGGTGATGTCTACAAGATGGCACAACAGAAAGCCTTGTACTCTCCTTTCCCCCCATGGGCACACCAATTCAACAATAATACATAGAAAATTTATCTCTATTAGAAATCAAGAAACTTATTGGAAGGCTCATGAAAGTAGGAGAGCACGAAACCAGTCACACTGAAGCTGGTGGGAAAATTTGGGACACAGTGTCCCCAAAATCCCTATGCCCAGAACTGTATCATACAATCAGAAGGAAAGTCCTAACTTCAGATTCCCCATGGGGTGGAAAAGAGTTGAACTCACATCCAACAATTCCATTTTTCAGAGCCTCTTTGAGGGTCTGGCTTCTTTTGTGGCTCGGAGTGCAAACAGAACCTGGCATACTCCAGATACCTGGGAGCCACTGACAACTAAGATAGTGGTTTAGACTAATGTGCAAGTACTCACCATAACCTCTCTTTCTGAGTCAGTGCAGTGGATGGGGGGGGGTGGTGGGAATCACATATTTCAGCTTCTCTCTGGACTAGGGAAGGGTTGTGCCATGTATTTCCAACTTTTCCAGGGGCTATCTGAGAAACTCTCTTTGTCCTACCTATCTGAAAGTGCTGGATGGAACCCAAAACACTCTGGATTGTTTTAGAACCCCGAGAAAAAGAAGACAGTTTCAACTAGCATGGACTTTAAGGCATCACGGATGTGTGGCAGAGCTGATTGGTGAGGGTGGCTCAGCCTGTAATCCTGTGCCTTTGGGAGGCTGAGGTGAGTGGATTGCCTGAGACTGCGGGTTCAAGACCCGCCTGGGCAGGCGAGACCTCATCTCCATAATAAAATCAGAAAATTAGCCGGGCGTGGTAGCGCATACCTGTAATTCCGGCTACTCGGAAGGCTGAGGCAGAAGGATCGACGGAGCCCAGCAGGTGAGGCTGCGGTGGCCCGGAGCGGCCACTGCACTCCAGTCTGGGCGACCGAGTGAGACTCCAACTCAAAAAAAAAAAGATTTTCTTTATAAGGTCAGTTTTTGAAGACTGGGGAAGATGGCTCTTTTTTAATGCACAGATACCAAAACAGATAGTCAAATAAATGAAGAAACAGAGAAAAATGTCCTAAACAAATGAAAAAGATGAATCTCCAGAAGCTGACTCTAATGAAAAGTAGTTACATGATTTATCTGACAACTAATTTAAAATAAAATCATAAAGATGCAATAAAATCAAGAAAAAAATGCACAAATAAATGAGAATTAAAAAAATGGATAATATTAAAGAGTACCATATAAAAACGTCAGAACTAAAGAATAAAAAGATTGAATTGAAAAATTACCTAGAGGAGTTCAATAGCAGACTAGATCCAGCAGACAAAGGATCAACAAATTTAAAGACTGATCATTGGAAATTATCCAGTAAGAATAGCAAAAAAGAGAAAAAAAGAAAAAGAAAAAAAAAAAAGAAAACTTAAAGAACTTAAAGAATGCCAGTAAGCAGATCAATTATATAGACATTTTTGAATTCTCAGAAGCAAAAGACAAAGAGGACAAAATTTTATTTAAAGAAATAATGTCAAAAAGTCTAAAATTTGGGGAAGAAAATGAGTATCTATATCTAGACTGTGAAGTCTAGACTTTGAAGTATAGATATGGACCCAAATAAGATGGATACAAAGAAATCCACACTGAGACACATTGTAATCAATTTGTCAAAAGTCAAGGGCAAAAAAAAAAAAAAATGAAAACAACAAAAGAAAAGTAACTTATGTGTAAGGGAAGCTCCATAATACTATTAGTAGATTTGTCAGCAAAAATCTTGAAAGTTAGAAGAGAATAAAATAATATATTAAAAGTGCTGAAAAAGCTGGGCTCAGTGGCTCAGCATGTAATTCCACGACTTAGGAGGCTGAGGTGAGTGAATTGCCTGAGCCGGTGGGCTCGAGACCTGCCTGGGCAACTTGGCGAGACCTCATCTCTACATAAATCAAAAAATTAGCCGGACGTGGTAGTGCACGCCTGTAGTTCCAGCTACCTGGAAGGGTGAGGCGGAAGGATTGCTGGAGCCCGCACCCGGCCACAGCACTCCAGTCTGGGTGACAGAGTGATACTCCAACTCAAAAAAAAAAAAAAAAAAAAAAGTACTGAAAGAAGAAAATTGTCAACAAAGAATACAATACATAGAAAAGGTTTCTTCAAAAGTGAAGGGAAGAGAAAAAAGTCTCCCCAAACAAACAAAAGGTGAGATTACATGTTAGGTCACAAGACAAGCTTGAGCAAATTTGAGAAGATTAAAATCATACAAGTATTTTTTTTCTGACTTCAATGGAAATGAAGCTAGAAACCAATAGCAGAGCGACAACTGAAAAGAATTAAAAACATGTGGAAATTAATTAACATTCTCTTGACTTCATGAAGTGAAAGAAAAAACTTTAAAAGGTTATTAGGAAATAACACTTGATAAAATGAAAGCACAATACACCAAAATTTCTGGGATTTAGCAAAAGTGGAAAAAAGAAAAGGAAGTTTGTGGTGAAAAATGTTCACTTTACAAAGAAGGAAGATTTCAAATAAATAATCTAGTTTTTTTAAGAACCTAGAAAAGAAAGAACAAAATAAGAACACAGCAGAAGAAAGCAAATAATAAAAATCAGAGAAGATAAAAAAGTCATAGAAAAACAGCAAAAAAAAAAAAAAAAAGAGAGAGAAATCACCTAAGCCAAGAGTAGTTTTTTTAAAAAATACAAAAAAACTCAACACGAGTGATATGCCCTCAGCTAAACAAAAATAAACAAACAAACATGACATAAATAAAAGCAGAAATGAAAAAAGAGACACTGTATCCAATGCACAACTTATGCATAATTAATTATCTGACATTCAGCTAATTCAGAACTCTATGGATTTGTGTACTTTCTAGTGAGTACGGATATAGCATGGTTTTGCACTTGCATATTTTTCCTTTCTCATTTTATTTTTGGGTCAATAATTCATTTAGTTTTTTGAAACCCTAAACCTAATAATACTGACATTCAGAATTATATATTTCTTTTTTCTTCCCTTCTCTTATATAATTGTCAGTCAATAATTCAATATACCAATACTCTACTTTATTTCAAATAATTATTCATATTAATGATTTCTATTTTTAAAATTTTATATTATATTATTTCATGTATATAATTTTTTAGTTTTTTCTTCCATTAGCTATTTGAAAATGCACACACACTTTCTAATGGTTAATAATCTTAATCAAATTATTTCATCTAGAACATGAAACTTAGAAACTTCACAGTTAATGTGAGGTAGAAGTCTGTAACATGGATCTATTTTCTTTCAGAAGAAAACAGTGTGATGAAAATTTAAATTATTAATCTTCCAAAATTAGTTGTAAGCTAATATAAAGCAATAAATTTTTTAAAAAGCATTTTCCAAAGAGCATCTCGCTTTTGTTAAATAGTTAATTTATGTTGAAACCACAAAAGCATATTGGTTTGGTAAAGATGTTTAGAATAATTCAGAGTAAATGAAACAGCTACACACATGCCTTCTTCCCATCTCCAGAGGTAACCAGAGTTGATAATTTGGTTTGTTTTCCTCAGAAATTTTTGTCTATTTGTCTATACAAGTATGTACGTATTCAATTGTTTATTTTTCTTTTGTGTAGTGTGGATAAAAATTTTGCTGATCTTTTTCCCTAAAGCATTAATCAAAAACCCCATCTTGACTTAGTTAAATTGAATTGTTGCAGTTAACAACATGTGTTATAATTTTTTGAAAAAAGAATAGTTGCAATGAAGAGAGATATCTTTCCATTGTCTTGGAATTTAATAAGAATATTTTTAGCATTGAGTTTAATATTTATATATTTGATGTTTAGGAAATAGCTGATATGCCTGTAATGACTTCTGTTCTATTTTTAGCTTGCTAAAGTGTATAATGAATGAATACTGTGTTTATCAATTGTGTTTATCAAGACTATCATATTGTTCTTTGTCAGTCTGATCAAATAAATCAGAGATCCCCTACCTATTTGGCATCAGGAACCCGTTTTGTGGAAGACAATTTTTCCATAAGTCAGGGAAGTGGGGGATAGTTCAGAATGATTCAAGATAATTACATTTATTTTGCATTTTATTTCTATTATTGTTACATTATAATCTATAATAACATAATTATACAATTCACCATAAATCAGAATCAGTGGGAGTCCTAAGTTTGTTTTTTTGCAAATAGAGGGTCTCATCTGGGGGTGATGGGAGGCAGTGACACACAAGTTGTGTTGCTTATGTCTAGGCTACTCCATAATCTCATTTTGATTGCCGTCACAGCAGAAAACCCTCATTCACAAAGCAGGATGTTGGAAATGGAAGTAGTCTTTTCAGTGCTTTTATGGCAATCTCAGGATATTCTGCCTTGACTTTAATCCAGAACGTATGGAGATTTGAAGTTGTCTCAAACATACTTTTAAAGACACTATTATTCGTGATCTCAAGCAGTTGATCCTCTTCTAGCACAGACAAAGTTGATTCACCTGGCTTATTCACAAATGGGTCGCGAATCCATTCATTACCAGTTCAAGGGTCATTTGTCATTGAGACACAATGCTTTTGAAAGCTGAGACATGTGGTGGTGCACTAGCAACAAGAAAGAAGTTCCTGGTTCAATCTCTTTCAAAATCTCTGCTAATGTTTGAAACATGTTAAAAATCCTAATATTCACTTGTCTCCCCCATAATTCCAGTTTGACTTTGAATGTAGTCACTTTATCTGCCGAGTTGAACAAGGTTGCCCTTCTCACTTAAAGTGCCAGATTGAGTTCATTGAGCAGGTTAAACATGTCACACACGTAAACAAGTTTGTGACCCATCCTGTGTCACTGGAAAGTGCTGCCAGTGGTGACTATTTTTCTAAAAGTAATCTCTGGAGCAGCTCTCATAACTCAATAACTAGCTAGTGATATACCTTTATAAAGGCATCTCACTTCTGTGTAAGAGAAGATGGGTGCTCTGCATCCATCTCCTCACAGAGCTGCATTAACAGACATAAGTTAAGGGCACGTACTTGAACATGGTTGATAACTTTAATCACATCCTGCAAAATGTTCCTAATTTCAGGTGACATTTTTTAGTTGGCCAGAATTTCTTTATGAATGACCAATGTGAAGACTCACATTCAGAAATGACCTCTTCAATCTGAGTGAAACCAGGAAGCTGTTCAGTTATGGCAGCCACGCTGTCCTTGCATATACTGACACAAAATGACCGGTTCAGTTTTCCTGATATATAATCAAAGGCTTGGATAGTTCTGCAGTTGTGGTATTAATTGGCAACAAAAATGCATATTACATATCCTCACACACTTCCTCCTGAAAAATATATCATAGAAACAAGCATTGTTGCCTTGTTGTCAACATTGGCAGACTTATTAACCTGGATTGCATACCACGACTCATTAATCCTGTCTTAAAATTGTGCCTCAATATTCTCTGCTATTTCATCAATCCATATAGCTTAGGTGCTAGCTGAAAGAGAAACATGTGGCACCTTCTGAACTGCAGGCTTTCTAAAAGTTTATGATAAATGCCTTTAGCAGCAGGCAGGATCAACTCTTCACCAATAGTAGCAGGTTTCTTACCTTTAACAGTGTGGTTAGCTACAAAGAGTGATGCTCTCAGTGCAGACACATTTGATGAAGAGATGACCTTCAATAATTGTTTCTGTTCTTTGTGTTCAGTTTTTTTTTTTTTTTTTTTTTTTTGTCTTTTGAAAAACTCCAAAGGCTTGTTTCTTAATGCAAGGCATTTGATCTCTATGTGACAGAGCAGTTTGTAAGGTTCCATGGCTTTGATGGGTAGCCATGCACCACATACTATACAAAGTGGGCTTGGAGAAGGTGAATCACCTGCTGCAATGAAGCCATAATTTAAGTAGGATTCTTGGTATTTTCTTTTAAAAGCAGCTCTCTTTTTGTTCATAGTCTGCTGTTTCATCATTGGATCATTTCCCCTTCTCAAAGAAGCTGCCCAGTGATGTTTATTTTTTACTCATTTTCGCTGGGTTTAGCTTGTGAGTTTACCAAAACTGTGACTGAGACAAGTGTGTTGTGCAAGAAAGAAGCACAGATGGAAATGGTAAATAAAATAATGAACGGGCCACTCGTGAACTAAAATAAATGTCGAATTCTGACTTCAAGCTTGCCACCAGATGCAGCTGTACAATTAAAATACCTCAACTAGCCTGTCACTCCCTGATAAGGTTTTGCTATGAGTCTGCAAACAATCGATTTATTATAGTCTCCGTGTAATCAAACTCACTGCTAATGTTAACCTGTATTTGCAGTCGCTCCCCAGTGCTAGCATCACTGCCTCAGCTCCACCTCAGATCATCAGGCATTAGATTTTCATAAGGAGCGTGCAACCTAGATCCCTCACATGCGCAGTTCACAATAGGGTTCGCGCTCCTATGAGAACTGAATGTTTCCACTGATCTGACAGCAGGTGAAACTCAGACAGTAATTCAAGCAATGAGGAGTGGTTATAAATATACAAGAAGCTTTTCAGACTTACCTGCTACTTACCTGTTGCTATGCTGCCCAGTTCCTAATAGGCCATGAACTGGTACTGGTCTGTGACCCAGGGTTTAGGAGGTTCTGGTACAGGGAATAGATTTTCTAATGTAGATCTAATCTTGCATTTTGAATTCCAAATAAGTAGTACGATCTTTTAAAATACTGATAAATTTAATTTGAAAGTGTTTTATGTAGTACAGTGTTTCTATTCATATTAAAAAATTCAAACTATGATTTTGTTTCATGTTCCACTTTCCTGTTATTTTTCATCAAAGTTTTAGAAACGATTTGGAAATTTCTCTCTAGCAATTATGTTAAACAATTTCTACTCACAATCTATTGCCTATAAATACTTAAATAAAAGTAAAAAGAAAAAATAGATAACTCCTATATTTTGTTCTATAATTAATTGTTTCTTTAATTACTTTTAAAAGTTTGGGTTTAAAATGGTTTCAGCATACATATAATGAATGTAAGATTACTTTTCTATGTAATTAATCTGCCCTTTTATGCTGGAAACCTTTAGAATTTTCTCTGTCTCCCTGGAGTTTTTATATTTAAAAGGACATATCCAAATTAAAGTAATTTCTATTAATTCTACTCATATTTGTTGGACTCTTTAAATATAAATGCCAAGCTTTTTCTTCAGTTGCAGTAAATTATCTTTACTATTTCACTGATCTGATATTTTCTCAGTCTTTTATTTCTCTCTATTTAGAAATCAAAAGCGATAACTTCGAACATTTTTTATTTACTATCTTTCTAAAATTTTCTTTTTCACATTTCATTTGTATGTAAATTTCATATGTATTCTCAGCAACTTTAGTGGCTGATCTTCCAGTTCAAAATTTGATTCATATATTCTTTATTGCAAAACTATCATGAATTTAAATATATATAGCAGTCAATTTATTTTATAGATATATCTTTTAAAAGGCACTAATTAAAGAAAAATAATTATATTTCTGTAAACTTTTTTGACTGTGTTTTTTGTTTGTTTGTTTTTTGAGTTGGAGTCTCACTCTGTCACCCAGACTGGAGTGCAGTGGCCACTCCCAGCCACTTGCAGCCTCGACTTGCTGGGCTCCGGTGATCCTTCCACCTCAGCCTTCCAAGTAGCTGGAACTACAGGTGCGCGCTACCACACCCGGCTAAATTTTGATTTATTGTAGAGATGCGGTCTCGTCAAGTTGCCCAGGCGGGTCTCGAACTCATGGGCTCAGGCAATCCACTCACCTCAGCCTCCCAAAGCGCTGGGATTACAGGCAGAGCCACCAAGCCCGGTTTGATTGTAGTTTTAAGAAAATCTAAATTATAAAAATTGGCTTAAAATCTAGTGTATACTAGATTAGACTACACACCCGCCAAAAAACCCCCACAAAACAACAAAAAAGATAGTCAAAACTTCATAATAAAAAAATCTCAAATATAGTTTTATGAGTTTTTAGCTATATTTACATTTTTAAAAATATATAATTCTATGCTTTTAAAACTAACACTGCATTGAGTAAAAGAGTGTTTATTTGCCGGGCTTGGTGGCTCAGCCTGTAATCCCGCGCCTTTGGGAGGCTGAGGTGAGTGGATTGCCTGAGCCCGCGGGTTCGAGACCCGCCTGGGCAGCAAGACCTCATCTCTACAAATAAATCAAAAAATCAGCCGGGCATGGTAGCGCATGCCGGCTACTCGGAAGGCTGAGGTGGAAGGATCGCCGGAGCCCAGCAGGTCGAGGCTGCGGTGGCCGGGAGCGGCCACTGCACTCCAGTCTGGGCGACTGAGTGAGACTCCAACTCAAAAAAAAAAGAAAAAAAAAAGAGTGTTTATTCAATTATTTTTTAAAAGCAAGCAATATCTATTATTAAAATCTTATATAACATATAAGAAAATATAGATTTAAATCCATGTATAAGGATGTCAAATTTTAGTGATGCAGTAGCAAAATAAATACAAGTATGAACTGGAAAAATAAAATACCATGAGCAAGTAAAATTTGTCTATCTTTAATCCACAAAGGTAAGATTGTTCAAGATTAGGACAATTTTCTATAATCTTTTTCATTAAGGACCTTCAAGGAGAAAAACAATGTAATCAATACATTTACACAAATAGGTTGATTCTTCTCAATAGTATTTTAAAATTTCTTTTATATTAAGACAATTTTCTCAATACAATCACACAATAAGGAGAGACTGCTAGGATCGTCCTCAAATGTTAAACTAAAGAGCAAACCTTATTGGATTAAAATATCTCTTCACCCTTTCCTAGTTTTAGTACTTTGGACAAGTCATTTAGTATTTTGTGTCTTAGTTTCCTCTTGGTATTCTAGAGATAATTCAAAGTAACATACATGAAATTCTTACAACACCCTGGCACATATTCAAACAGCTGTTGTTACCATTATTGTTTTTACCACTAATGAGAGTACATGTCAGTGATGTCTGTCATCAATATTTTATCCAACATCATTATGAATATTTTAGCTAATGTAATAATAGCACGAGAATAAAAAATGCACATACTGGAAAAAGAGATAGTTAAAGACAATTTACTTATTACGACTGTTACAAGAGATTCTCTCTTACATCTGATGTGATCAGTTGAAAAATGTAATAATGAAGAAAATTTCTATCACAGAAGAAATAGTAATTATTTTAATCCTAGATATAAACACAATAATCAATATACAAGATTTGTATGCAAAACTCAGAAAAAATTACTGATCTATATAAAATAGAACCCAAATAATTAAAAAATACTAATTCTATATGAGACTTAATAATTTGACTATATCACTTCTGCCAAAATAAATGTTTATTTAGTGCAATTTTAATCAGAATCCCAATTAATACATCACAAAGACCCCAAATTCATGAATTTCACCCAGTGGAATAAATGTGAAAATTGTCAAGAATGCTTTGAACTGTGGGGGGAACAATGGGGAGAAATTCACTTTTACGAGAAAAGCAGGTGCATGTCTAAGTTTCATAGTAGTAGATAAGATTGTGCTTTTTCGAATCAGAGAAGACTATGGAGAATTGTAAGTGCTAGAAAATTAGTTTTGATATTAAATTAGTCAAGCATTAAATACTCATTATTAATTCTTGAATATGCCATTGACATGTTTGGATTTTCAGATTAAGAAATTAAGAAATTAAATTAAATTAAGTTAATTAAACAACCTTCCAAATATGGAGTCAATCATGAAAGTTAAAGATGCCCAAAATATCATACTTTAGACACACTACACTCGGTTTTATATTTATTGGCTTAACCCCAGATCTCTTGCGTTAGAATATCCTAGACTGAGATGTGGCAATCTGCTTCCTAAGGAGTCCTGGAGACTCTAATGAGCAGAGTTTGGAACTCTTACCTTAGCTCTCAAAGGTTGTCATTCATAAGACCCACCTGAAGAACTGGTTGAAAAATGCAGAACTTTCAGTTTCCTTTCCTAGAGATTCTGCCTCAACAGATATAAACAAGAAAATAGGAGTCAATACTTACAAATATGCATTCTAAATTAGAGCACTAAACTCTTAAGAGAAACATTTGTTATATTATTATTTGACTAATAGCCATTTTAATTGTAAATTTTATCTCCAGGCTGAATAGTATTGCTATGTGTAAATAGAATTATCTCAGGGGACCATTACAGGTATGTTTAGGAGGTACTACTAATAATGAGTCTAAGATTATTAGGAATGGGTGGCTTATTATAGATTAACATTAATAAGTACTGTTTGGATAGAATTTATAGTATTTATTAAATAATTAGTGGACCAGTTTAAAGGAGGGAATCAAACTTGGCTACAGGCAATTAAGCCAGATGAAGAAGCAAGTTTGTGGTAGGTGAAGATATATTTGTGTCAGGTTTATAAGTCTTATCAGGTAATGAAGATAAATGCGCCTAAAAGTCCTTGGGAAATAAAAGACTGCATTTAAAATAATAGAAATAACATTTGAAATTCTAGAAAGAAAACAAGACTGATAAAGGGGAAAGGTTAGAATGAAGTTTTTGTGAATATAGACCTCTCAAGAAGTAAGAAGTGAACACTACAGGTTTATAAAATGAACGCAAATGCAAAGTACTTGAGAATTAATTAATGCATTTTGCCTTAATCCCTCAGAGAAAAGCTAA
>NW_007247781.1:269598-278324 GCF_000164805.1 Carlito syrichta | reverse complement strand
CCCCACCACCTATCAATGGGGAGAGGAGAACCTATTCAGTAAATGGTGCTGGGAAAATTGGCTGACCACATGCAGAAGATTGAAACAGGACCCCTATCTATCCCCATGCACAAAGGTTAACTCCAAATGGATCAGAGACCTAAATGTAAAACCTCAAACCATAAGAACTTTAGAAAAGAAAGGAAATACTCTCATGGAAATCGGAACTGGCATCCAATTCCTGTACAAAACCTGAAACCCACAGGACTTAAGAGAGAAGATAGACAAATGGGACCTTATTAAACTGACAAGCTTCTGCAAAGCCAAAGAAACCATCAAGAGAGCAGGGAACAGCCTACAGACTGGGAAAAAGTATTTGCCAACTCCAGGTCTGACAAAGGCTTAACATCCTGGATCTACAAGGAACTGAAACGCACTAAAAAGAAGAAAACAAACAACCCCATTATAAAATGGGCAAAAGATATGAACAGACACTTCACAAGAGAAGACATTCGAGCAGCCAACAAACACATGAAGAAATGCTCAACCTCACTAATCATCAGGGAGATGCAAATCAAAACCACACTGAGATACCACCTAACTCCAGTCAGAATGGCAATTATCAACAACTCAAAAAATAACAGCTGCTGGAGAGGGTGTGGTGAAAAGGGAACACTTCTACACTGTTGGTGGGAGTGTAAACTAGTGCAACCTCTGTGTAAAGCAGTGTGGTGATTCCTAAAAGCTCTAAAAATTGACCTTCCATATGACCCTGCAATCCCCCTACTGGGAATATACCCTGAAGAACACAAATCACTCTATAAAAAAGATACCTGCACACATATGTTTATCACAGCGTTGTTCACAATAGTAAGAACCTGGAAGCAACCATGCTGCCCATCAAAAGAGGACTGGATTAAAAAAATGTGGTACATATACACGATGGAATACTATGCAGCCATAAAAAATAACAAAATCATGAATTTCGCAGCATTCTGGATGGAACTAGAGTCTATAATACTGAGTGACCTCTCACAGAAACAAAGATCCGAATATCACATGTTCTCACCCATATAATGAACCTTGAACATCCAATGTAATACTATAAGATAATGACTGACGGTACTGGGAAACAATGGGGGGGAGAGGGATGGGATTAACAGTAGCAAATATCTGTCAGGGGATGGGAAAACACCTCTTATCAAAGGGGTGCCTGAATGAAACGTAATTGTACACCTAACCCTTAACTGTACCCCACAAAACCATAATAAAAAATACTGATTGAAAAAAAAAAAAAGAAGTTGTTCTCCAAAATCACAGAGGCTTAGATCTACTTTTCTTATTCCAAGGGGGACTTTTTGCTGCTCTCAGAGAATCCTGTTGCTTCTATGCTAATAAGTCAGACATTATCAAGGATACCCTCCATAAAGTCAAGGAAAACATAAATAGACAACAAAAAGAGTTAGATAATAATAAATCTTGGTTCCACTTTCTGTTTGACTGAAACCCATGGTTAACAACTCTCATCATTAGTCTAACATCATTAGTCTAAACAGTCCCCTCATGTTTCTCTTCCTTATATACTCAATCGGGTCCTATATACTCAATCGGGCCCTATATACTCAATCGGGTTATCCATTTTGTCAAACAACACATTAACTCTGTAAAACTTATATATATTGGTACCCACTATAGCCCTTTGTCAATAACTAGTAAGTCAATGATTTAACTCAGGCACAAGTAAAAGTAAGGAATGAAATGTCTGAAAAATCCACATCTATATTCTCACACTCTGGTCATAACAGTTTTTTTGCAGAATAATGCAAGCCCGACTACCTTACATTTCAGATGCTTACACATGGGAAAGTCATTTATTCTTACTTATGCCCAACTGTGGAAATATGACGACAGCGCTGCATCCCTCAGCAGAATGTGGTTATCAAAGAGCAGACCTGCAGAAAAGAGTCAGTTGTCAGGAAGAGGAAGTCCAGCTGGCGAATTGGCGAGCACCTTCTTATTTCCCAGTGGATTTCCTGCCACCAGCTGCAGATGCTATGGATCCCAGCTGTAGAGTGGTTTCTGCTCTTGTTGAAAGAGTTCCTGGAAATCTAACAATACACAGCCTGAAAAAAATGAATCTTGTGATATAGGCACAACTTACCCTTGAGATGTCTTAATTGTGTCTTTCCTTGCCTTGAATAAGCCAAAATAGCCAGACTAAAATGTCACAGTTACCGAAAACAGATATGAAAGATTAATATAGATATTATGACAAGTTGTATGTTTTCAAAGGAAATAAAAGAGCCAGGAAGTTTTAAAAAAGAATACATAGAACATAATCTTTGATTGTTAAAAATAGTTTTAGGATATATTTTCCTTCACTATCTAAAGATATTATTCTCCATTAATGTTAGACAACTATTTAAGGTTGGGGATGGTGTCTCATATCTGTAATCCTTGCACTTTGGGAGGCCAAGGTGGGAAGAACACCTGAGGTCCAAAGTTCAAGACCACTCTGGGCAACATAGTAAGACCCTCTATCTACAAAAAAATTTAAAAATTAGCCAGCTGTGGTACTATGTGCTTGTAGTCCTAGCTACTCCGGAGGCTGAGGTAGAAGGATCACCCAAGTCTAGGAGTCTGAGGCTGCAGTGAGCTATGACTGCATTCCATGAGTTTTGAAAAATGCATGTAGTTGTATAACTACTACGAGATTAAAGATTTAGATTGGTTCCATCACCTCCCAAAATTCTTACATGCCCTTTTATAGTCAATTCCTCCCAGTCCCCAGTCCACAGCAACTACTGATTTATTTTCTGTTCCTATATTTTCGTCATTTCCATAAAGTGTATGAATGGAATCATGCTGTTTGTATCCTTTTGAATCTGAGTTCTTTCTGCTATGCATTTAAAATCCATTCATGTTACCAGGCACAGTGCCTCATGTCTGTAACCCCATCACTTTGGGAGGTAGAGGCAAGAGGATTGCCTGAGCCCAGGGGTTCGAGACCAGCCTGGGCAACTTGGCAAGACCTCATCTCTACAATGAATTAAAAAATGAGCTGGGCAGGTGGTGCACACCTATAGTCTTAGTTTCTTGGGAGGCTAAATTGGAAGGATCACATGAGCCCAGCAGGTAAGATTGCAGTAGCTGTGAGTGTGCTACTGTGCTCCATCCTGGGCAACACAGTAAGACTCCTACTTAAAAAAAAAAAAAATCCATTCATCTTGTTTCTTATAACAGCAGTCTGCTCCTTTTCACTGCTGAGTAGTATTATGTTGTATGGATATACCACCATTGATTTAAACATTTACTAGTTTCAGGACATTCAGGTTTTTCCAGCTTTTGGAGACTGCAGTTGACAACACTGTATACTTTCATGTACAGGTTTCTGTGTGAACATAAGTGTGCATTTCACCTAGGAGTGGGATTATTGAATCATATGGCAAGTGTATGCTTAACTTTGTCAGAAACTGCCACACTGTTTTTGCAAAGTGGTGGTACAAATTTGTATTCCTACCAAAAAATGTATAGTAATTCCATTTTAATTGTTCTGCATCCTTGTCCACATTTGATACTGTTGATTTTTAAAAAAATCTGTCCTTTAGCTGGGCACAATGGCTCAAGCCTGTAATTCTAGCACTTTGGGAGGCTGAGGCAAGAGGGTTGTCTGAGCCCAGGGGTTTGAGACCAGCCTGGGCAACTTGGTGAGAACTGTATCTACAATAAATCAAAAATGGCTGGGTTTGGTGGCTCAGCCTGTAATTCCAGCAATTTGGGAGGCTGAGGTGAGAGGACTGCCTGAGCCCAAAGGTTCAAGACCAGCCCAGGCAACCTGATAAGACCTTGTCTCTACAAGAAATCAAAAATTAGCTGGGTGTGGTAGTGCATGCTTGTAGTTCTGGCTACTTGGAAGGTTGAGGCGGAAGGGTCCCCTGAGCCCAGCAGGTCGATGCTGGGGTGGCTATGAGTGTGTCACTGCACTCCAGCCTGGGCAACAGAGTGTGACTCCAACTCAAAAAAAAAAAAAAACACCCAAAAAACCTGTCTTTTGTCCATGGCATACAGGATGTGAAAAAAGAAAAATAAATTTAATTTAAAAAACCTGCCTCAGGTGGGTAGTGGTATCTCACTGTGGTTTCAATTTGTATCATCCTAATTAATTACTGATGATGTTGAGTGTCATCAGTATTTTTTTGTGTGCTTATTTGCAATTGTGTCCTTTCTGCTACACACTGAATTATGTTACCTTTGCCCCATTTCTTTTACTGAAGCCCCAATCTTCAATATGATGACATTTGGAGATGGGACTTTTGGGAGGCAATTGGGTTTAAATGAGGTAATAAAGGTGGGTATCTCATGGTGAGATTAGTGGCTTCATAAGAAGAGTGAGAGATGAGTGAGATAAGTGAGAGATTACTCTCTGGCTACCTTGTGAGGACACAGCAAGAAGGTGGTTGACGGCAAGCCAGGAAAGGGGAGCCCTCACCAGGAACTGAATTACCTGGCACCTTGGTCTTGGATCTCCCAGGCCCCAGAACCATGAGAAATAAATGCTGTTCTTTCAGTTACCTGGTCTATGATATTTTGTTATAGCAGCCCGAGCTGACTAATATGAACTCTTTGGCAACATGCTTAAAATGTAATACATTTTAATTGGATTATTTCTTGAAAGTAAATAATGAGAGTTGTTTCTATATTCTGGATGCCAGTCATTTATTAGATGTGTGTTTTTACATCAATTTTCTACCTAGCCTGATGCTTGTTTTTTCACTTTTACAGAGCAGAAGTTTTTGATTTTGATGGAGTCCAGTTGGTCATTTTTTTCCTTTAAGGATCATGTTTTTGGTGTTATATCTATGGAATATTTGCCTAATCTAAGATCACAAAGGTTTTTTTCTATGTCTTCTTCTTGAAGTTTTATAGTTTTAGATTTTTATTTGGGTCTACAATTCATTTTTTTTCTTTTTTTGAGTTAGAGTCTCACTCTGTCATTCAGGCTAGAATGCAGTGGCAACTCATGGCCACCACATGGAACTGACACAAACTTCCTGTGGCTTGAAACAGACATAAACTTTCCCTGGCTCGAAACTGACACAATTCTTGCGGTTTGTAACTGACACAACAAGACTAAGTAAAAGCCAGCACTCCCTACCCTCCAGTGTATCACCTTCTTGGAGATCTCCCACACTACTCATTTGTTTAAATTAAAGCTCTTTACTTTCCATGACAAATCCTTGAAATCTTTCCTGTGACAAAGTCAGGAGCCTGGTCCTGGTATGGGTGGAGGACTGCACCTCTACGGAGGAGACTTCCAACTTCCCAGGAGTCCGCTAGGCAATGCTGGGCCTACCTGGGAACATTCTGTTTCTCTCTTGCTGAGGCAATCCTTCCCAAGCCTGCCATCATCAATGGTGCTAAGTTAAAACCAGTCTTAGAGTCATGGCAGGCAGGTCGCTTCAGCAGCTCTAGGTGAAACTGGTCTAAGAGTTACAGCAGGTCATTTCAGCAGCTAGACTTGTGAAAAATTTAATTCTTGGAACAAGTGCTATGTGTCCCAAGTGTTTTTCCCCCTGACCTCTTTACTTAATCTAGTTGGGTATGACAAGAATGCCCCGATTTGTATAATCAACTTTCACAAAAGGCAGGCAGATGCAAGTTACTAGTCTTCAGACTTTTTTTTAAATTGCCTAAGCCTCAAAAGCATTTTGAAAAATAGTTTATCATGTTTTAAAGTAGATATTGACAATTTTAATTATTTTTGTACAGCAAAGGATATTTCCCAACATGTTGTACATAGTAATATTTTGGAAGAAAAAATTTATATTGCCTTTTAAAAAAATGGCATATAAATGGAATCTAAACATCTTTTCAATTTGATGTATACTATCATTCATTTAAAAAATATAGGGCAAAGCTTCTTTTTAATCGAAAGAAATTTTATGCTATATTTTCCCCCTTGAACTCTTATTGTCAATGTCAGAATAGAAATAAGAACATCCACAGAATTTATACTAATAACATTTTTCAACTTAAAAGTCTTTTATTGCTTATTGCTTACCCTATTATATATACACATATATTCATGGAAACATTTTATTAAAAAATTTCTGTGATGTAAAAAATGTTCTTGATTGGGTTATCATTACAGCAATTATAAATTCACAGTTGGTCAAAGAAGCATAAATATTTTACATTTTGATAGATAACTATCAAGTACAAAAAGTACAAAGGTTAAAAAGACAATTCTTAATAAGGTGAATGGTGCTTTTTTCCCCAATAAGTTCATGTATCTGTGTCTAAATTGCTAGAATGAGAGAGGATTCAGCATCAATTTTATTTTTTTAAAATTTTTATAGAAATAAGCATTGAGCAAACTTGATGATATAAATATGTAGATGAAAATGGAAGAAATTAAATCATACGGTTATCTTTGTTGAAAATTGCTTTTAATGAGTTATCAGCTAGCAACTCAATTAAGTCTTCCAATTTTATTGAGCAAATCATTGGAAATCATCTGACTTACAAAAAGATTGATTTATTTATTAAAGGCATTCACTTACTTGGTTATTAGTAAGTGTATTAAAAAAACCTTACTGATAGTTATCAATAAATATTATGTTACCTGTTACTAGGTTTTATAGGCACCTCAGCTTGTTAAGCTAAAAGGAATAGAGACTGGGCTTCAAACAAGCCTATAATATTGAAAATTGTGCCTTCTTTTATTTTTTCTCTATAGGCTGTTAATAAATTTAGGCCGGTGGGGCTTGGTGGCTCAGCCTGTAATCCTAGCACTTTGGGAGGCTGAGGCAAGTGGATTGCCTGATCACACAGGTTAGAGACCAGCCCCGGCAACTTGGCAAGACCTTGACTCTACAATAAATAAAAAACTAGCCTGGTGTGGTAGCACGCATCTGTAGTTCTGGCTACTTGGAAGGCTGAAGCAGAAGAATTACTGGAGCCTAGGTGGTTGATGCTGGGGGTGGCCGTGAGTGTGCCACTGCACTCTAGCCTGGGTGATGGAGTGAGACTCCAACTCGAAAAATAAATAAATAAATAAAAATTTAGACCATATTAAATAAATTTTTGATAGTCTAAATTGGTTTAGTTCTGCAAAATGGTATGACTGATAAACACTTGAAAATTATATTTCTGTATAATTCATATGCCTACTACAGATTTAAGAATTATTAATTTTTTGCCATATTTGCTTACTTTTTTGAAGTATCTTATAGTAAAATAGAGACTACATATCCCTTCAGCCCCATGTATTTCATTAGGTATCTTTTCTCTTTTTCTTTTTTTTCTTTTTTACAAGAAAGAACATTTCCTGCTTAACCACAATAACATTCTCACACCTAAACATAAATAATACTTTTTTTAGTTAATGGTATTTTTATTGGAAAAAATAAACAACAAAAAGAAAGACTAGCATTTACAACTTGTAATGGATGTAAATTGCCATCTCTTGAGCAGCCATGTTATGTTGATGTTGTGCTGAAGTCTACAGCCTACTCTACAGCTCCAAGTCAGGGGTTAGAAGGTTTTGAAAACAGGGTCCAAGATGCTCCCTTGGTAACGGTTTCTTATTAAAAATGTGTCAGCCTCACACTTGTTTCACTCTAGAATGATGCTAAGACAACATACATGGGCATGCCACCATGATGTGTCACCGTCACCATGGGCCAGCGCTCGCAGAAGTGCAAGAGGACCATCTTACCAGCAGGACCAACCTCAAAGGTTTAGCCTCCACCCATTTTTCTGCATGTCATCCTGAGGTAAACCAATTCTCAATGTTTGTTTTCAGGAAACCAGCTACAACAATTTCTACTAGACAAATTGAGCTAGAACCCATTGGAATAGGTTTTGAATCGTTTCTTCGGTTTTCATTTTTAATACAAATGCCTGACTGTGCTCAATCGTTAAGCTGCATGCATGAAAAACTGGCGAGTCCAGACAGTGTGTTAATTGTCAGCAAATGGAGCCATAAGGGTCCTTATCATTAAGGTGGGATAAGTATTTATATTGGAAACTGATGTGTAGTTTGATCTCGAGGGGACAGGACCCCCAACCAATACATGCAGATTTTGTGTGTGTGGACAGGAGGTACTTTTGACGTTCAGTTTTGCTATATAGAAACAGAATGAATAAATGAACTTTTTCCTTTTTTTTTTTTTTTTGCAAGAGGTAGGTAAAAGATTCAATTTGATTCTTCTAGGGGGGTAAAAAGGACTTGAAAGCAGGTCTTCATTTTGCAGTCATCATCTGTACGAATTCTTCATAGTTGACCCGACCGTCTCCATCAATATCTGCTTCCCTGATCATTTCATCTACTTCTTCATCTGTTAGCTTTTCTCCTGAGTTTGTCATGACGTGACGGAGTTCTGCCGCGCTGCTGTAGCCATTGCCATCCTTGTCAAAGACTCGGAATGCCTCGCGGATTTCCTCTTCACTGTCTGCATCTTTCATTTTTCTAGCCACCATTGTAAAAAATTCTGGGAAGTCAATGGTGCCATTACCATCAGCATCCACCTCGTCGATCCTGTTCTGCAACGCGGCTTCTGCTGGGTTCTGACCCAGTGACCGCATGACAAGTCCCAAGTTCCTTTGTTGTGATGGTGCCGTCGCCGTCTTTATCGAAAAGGGAGAAAGCGTCCTTGCATTCAGCAATCGGCCCTTCGGTCAGCCGATCAGCCACGGTGCGGGCGGAGGGAGGAAGGGCAGAGGCAGCAGGGGCTGTGGCGGCG
>NW_007247781.1:266625-269451 GCF_000164805.1 Carlito syrichta | reverse complement strand
AGCGCTGTGTCGCCGCCGCCGGCGCCACCCGACTGCGAGTAACAGCGCCGCCTCCGCGAGCCTTCCAGCCCCACTGCTTAAATGATACTTTGGAATGCAATAGTTGAATTTCCCCAATTATCAGAAAGATTCTATTGACTGTTTTGAAAACCAAGGCAAATGAGGGGCTTCCTTATTTCACTTGGTTATGTCTCTTAAAGTTCCTTTAATGGAGAACAGTTAACTCCATCCCTGTATTCTGCTCTTCCACCCTTCCTTAGTGTTACTCGTGGAATAGACCCAATCAGTTGTCCTGTAGAATATGCCATCTCCTGGATTTGTTCGATTGCTTCTTTCTGGTAGCATTTAAATTTTCACATTGACCTCTGTTTGGATCGGGAATTTGTAAAAGGCTTGATAGTTTCAGGTGAAATATATTTGAGAATATTTATAAGAGATGTTGTGTACTTCATGCTGTACCATGTGAGAGGGCGCCTAATGTCAGATGGTCAAACTATTAATGCGCTGGAGTCGATCCCTGGATTAAGAGGTCCACAGCTCAATCCCTCCATTGAGAGTTGTCTTTTTCTTGCAACCAGCAAATAAGTATTGGGGTGAGATTTGGGGACTGTGGAAATATCATTTCACTCAATTTAACATCTTTGATGATTCCTTCTGAGTTAAATTTTTCATCATCTGGAGTTTTTGGCTATTCTGAACATCAGATCCTAATAAAAATGAAAAAAAAAATGCTTACTCTGTTTAATTACTACGATTACTAATTTTATGAATAAGGACTTGTAACAGTCATCTCCAATGGTGGCACATAAGGCTTTTATTTTTATCTTATTTTATTATTATTACTTTTTTAAAGAGACAGCATCTCATTGTCACCCAGGCTGGAGTGTAGTGGTCCAGTCATAGCTTACTGCAGTCTCAAACTCTTGGGTTCAAACAATCCTCCTGCCTCAGCCTCTCAGGTAGCAGGGACTACAGGCACATGCCACCATGTCCAGTTAACTTTTTACTTTTTTTGTGGAGATGGGGTCTTGCTATGTTGCCCAGCTTGGTGTCAAACTCCTGACCTCAAGCAATTCTCCCATCTCAGCTTCCTAAAGTCTTTATTTTTTTGTTGTGTTGTCTTGTTTTTAATTTGCATTTTGTCTTTCTTTTTTTTGAGTATTTTGATCAATGCATAGATTTTTGTATATTCTGTATATTTCAGTCAAATAGAGTGAGAAAGCAAAGTGGATCAGAGTAGTCTGAGGTCTGTAAAATTTATCAGGCTTAGAGAGACATGAGCATGAGACTTCAGTCACATCCCCTGCACCCATATTTAGGGGTAATTGTTTAAAGACATTTTGTTTTTTCTTTCCCTCTCTGTACTTTTCAGACTAGTTGATATATTATCAAAATGTTACCACAAAGTACAATATGACACTCACCTATTACCTGCATGTTCCTGGAATTTGTGATATAAAGAACAATGGATAGCCAGTGGGTAGCTTATGTGATTTTAGTAAACCCAAGTAAATTCCTGGTAGACAACTTAGGAACTGCCCCCTAAAGACATATATTCAGGGCAACCTTAGCCCAGATAAACTCTCTAATTGCATTAATTTTTCCTCAGTTTCTTCCTTTAAGTTGATAAGTATCATGCAAAATTGTCCCAGCTGTGACCAGAGGTAGCTCTATTAAATGACTTTTATGACTCTTTGACACCATCTCATTTGTCTTTGAAAGCTTCCTTGCTTTTTGGTTCAACATGATGTTTCTGATATCAGTTGACAACATTCATAGAATTAGTAATTTCTCTAAAGAGTTCTAGTTCCCTTTAATGGAGACTTATATTTAGAGACCAAAATCTGGGTCCTAGGGATGCTCAGTGCTACTAGAGTGACATTGCTTCTTGGACTTTTTAGAGTATCACATTAAAAACATTTTTTTAAATCATAAATTCATAATGGTGCTGATTAAAATGCAACATTTTAGCCAGGTGCAGTGGCTCACACCTGAAATCCCAGAACTTTGGGAGGCTGAGGCAAGAGGATTGCCTAAGCCCATGGGTTCATGACCAGCCAGGACAATGTGGCAAGACCTCGTCTCTACAATAAATCAAAAAAACAGCCAGGTGTGGTGGCACATTCCTGTAGGTCCAGCTACTTGGAAGGCTGAGGTGGAAGGATTACCTGAGCCCAGCAGATTGAGGTTGCTGTGTCTGTGAATGTGCCACTGTACTGCAGCCTGGTTGACAGAGTGAGACTCAGACTCAAATAAATAAATAAATAAATAAATAAATAAATAAATAAATAAATAAATAAAATGTAACATTTTAGTGTTTTTTTTTTTCCATTTTGACTTACATATTTCTTCCCTCTTAAATTAAAACTCCTATTTCCAAATAAAATTAGCATTTGGTTTATCCTAGAATGTACGTAAAATGGTTTTAGAATAACAATACAAATGTTGGCAATAAGACTACAAAGTAAAGTTTAAGGTTTCATTGCATTTCTTTTTATCTTAAATCCCACTATCTAATAAGTAGAGATGAGGACTGAGACTGGCCAAACTTCTCCATAAAATTAATGGTTACATTTTTTTGAATAAACATAGAAATTGACCCTCCCATTCGTTTTTTTTTTTTTTTTTTTGAGTTGGAGTCTCACTCTGTCACCCAGACTGGAGTGCAGTGGCTGCTCCCAGCTACCACAGCCTCAACCTGCTGGGCTCCAGTGATTCTTGCACCTCAGCCTTCCAAGTAACTGGAATTACAGGCGCATGCTACCACGCCTGGCTAATTTTTTTATTTATTGTAGAGATGAGGTCTCACCAAGTTGCCCAGGCGGG